>NC_057722.1:66784897-66790586 GCF_004010195.1 Chiloscyllium plagiosum | reverse complement strand
TCCATGAGATCTAACCTTGCTAATCAGTCTCCTATGGGGAACCTTTTCGAACGCCTTACTGAAGTCCATATAGATCACATCTATTGCTCTGCCCTCATCAATCTTCTTTGTTACTTCTTCAAAAACCTCAATCAAGTTTGTGAGACATGATTTCCCAAGCACAACGCCATGTTGACTATCCCGAATCAGTCCTTGCCTTTCCAAATACATGTACATCCTGTCCCTCAGGATTCCCTCCAACAACTTGATAAGGTTGAATCCCTTTCACGAGGAAGACCATTGGCCTTGCCAAGTCACATACTCTCCTCCTCCTGCTGGTCTCTGGCGAGAGAGAATGAAGTGTGGTTAGCCCTGAATGAACAGAATATCAGTGCTGACCTTTACCCAAGAGCAAACAGCAAACTGCAAGATTTTGTAAACATCTCCAGCTGCAGCTTAGAAGGAGCTTGAGGCACACAGAGCCCAAAACTGATTGTCCCAGTCACCATCAGAGCCATCGGAAATACCAAGCTTGCCCTGATCTGTACTTAATGCTTTGGCTGCAACCGCTTGTAGATTTCAGTGTGGTCATCCCTAACCTAATGCATGGATTTCTCACACAGCATTCCTCACTGAGATTTCTGGGGCTCTATGCACACTCTGGGTGAATATCATCTCCTGCCGAGACTCCTTCTCCTCCCTATTTAGACTCTCCTGTTCTCCAACAACTCTGACCTTCTCCCACCCACCCTCTATTCCAAGGAGGATACTTGCTGCTGAACCCCATGTCGAGGACCAACTGGTCTACGTGGAAACTTTGAATCTCGGACCAAATCCTTCAACACCTGCCACTTGCAGACTTTAGCAATTTCAAATAACTCTCGTTCAAATGGTGTGTGCAATGACAGCGGGAAGCAGCTAACCTGAAGGTGAATGATGAATGTTGCAAAAATGCTGATGTTATAGGATGCTGCATTGAAGTGTTGGAGGGTGTGCATTGAAGGGTGGGCTGGAAGGATGAACATACGTAAAGGGGTGTGTGTGTGTGTGTATTACTAGGAGAATTGCTAGATTAGTTGCTGAGCTTCAGAGCAATAGCTCTGTTACATGCTTAAAGGCACCACAATCTGTCTAGTCTATTTCTTCATTCGGATGCTGATTGCATGTGTGCTAACGCCTTTTCTCTGTTATAGTGGCCAATACTGCGTGTATCAGCGTGTATGAGCCATTCCATAATTTTGGATCTCCTAGTCAATTTGTGTTTAATAAATAAAGCAGGGCTACATATTTCACACCATGCTTGATTGATGTCATTTTCATATTTTCAATACAAATAATATATCTGTAATACATCGAATCATACAATAACAAAAAGGCACTTTGGCCCACCAAGTCTGCACCCACTAAACATTGCTTTGAATGTTATGATGTTTCATGTGTTCAGCCAAGTACTTTTAAAGGTTGTAAAGTTTCCCACCTCAACTACCTTCCAGATTCCCAGTGCCCTCTGAGTGAAAAACATTTTCCTCAAATCCTGTCTTGCCTTTCACCTCAAAATTATGTCCCCTTCATAGAATTATAGAACCATACATATTATGGACTGGGCCAGACCACTCATAACATTCTTAAGCAGGCAACCCAGGCCATAACTTTGCAATTGGTTTTGGAAAGTGTACAGTGAACATTACCCAGATTAAGTCAGCTAGGTTGACTACGAGATTTTAAAATAGACAGAAATGTATTCACAAAATTACGCAATGAAACACAAAGAACAGAACAAAGAACTCCTACAGAACTCAGGCTTTCCGAACTAGACTTAATTATGCTGTTCCAAATATACACAACAGTCCCAATAAGCAAACTCCCTTTAAAAACCAGCATAAATGGAACACATGCTTACAGGTTGAAGTTGAAGGGCAGAAAGAGAGAGAGTTTCCACACAGCTCCCTGTTGAACTCCTCACCAGTTCACGACCGAGCTAAACTGCTCAGCTCAGCTAGAGAGCTGACCACTCCCCCATTACTTATGCAGGTCCCTTCTAAAACATGACCACTTTGGCCTGAAGTCTCATCTGTTTACATATAAACAAAAGGCCTCTCAAAATCCTTTTCACCTCTGTTACCGAACCAGACTGATTGGAGCCCGGCCTGGTTTATTACCCCTCTGAAAAAAATCAAGGACAGGGTCTCCTTGAGCCAAGGAACAACTTCTAGAAAAAAAAGGGAGTAGCGTTGTGAAAAACAGGACAGAAGAGGCCGTTTGGACCATCGAGTCTGTCCTGCCTAAAGTACATCACTACCTACATCGTAACCGAAATGTTAATGTTGATTTCTCTGCACAGATGCTGCCAGACCTGCTGAGCTTTTATAGCAACTTCTGCTTTTGTTTCTGATTTACGGCATCCTCAGTTCTTTTGGTTTTTCTAAATATTTTCACCTGGGTAAACAAACTTAACCTAAATCGTTATTATACATTGACATGACTCAATTAGAAAGAGTGCATCAATGGGCAATCTTTGATTCAATAGCTGGACCCATGTCTTTTCTTGCACTTGAACTCTTTTCAGAATCTTTGTCTTTTTCACTCACAAAGAGATGGTGAGGTATAGAGTCATAGAGATGTCCAATATTGAACCAGACCCTTCATTCCAACTCGTCCATGCTGACCAGATATCCTAACCTAATCTAGTTCCATTTGCCAACATTTGGCCCATATCCCTCTAAACCTTTCCTTTTCATACATCCATCCAGATGCCTTTTAAATGTTGTAATTATACCAGCCTCCACCACTTCCATACACACACCTCCTCTGTGTGAAAAGGTTGCTCCTTAGGTCCATTTTATATCTTTTCCCCTCTCACCCTAAACCTATGCCCTCTAGTGCTGGACTCCCTCACTCCAGGGAAAAGACCTTGTCTATTTATCTGATCCATGTCCCTCATGATTTTATAAACCTCTATAATGTCACCCCTCAGCCTCCGATGCTCCAGGGAAAACAGCCCCAGCCTGTTCAGCCTCTCCCTGCAGCTCAAATCCTCCAACCCTGGCAACATCCTTGTAAATCTTTTCTGAAGCCTTTCAAGTTTCACACCATCCTTCTGATAGGAAGGAGACCAGAATTGCACATAATACTCCAAAAGTGGCCTAACCAATGTCCTGTACAGTTGCAACTTGACCTCCAAATTCTTACACTCAATTCTCTGACCAATAATGGAAAGCATATCAAACGTCTTCTTCACTATTGTACCTACCTGCGACTCTACTTTCAAGGAATTATGAACCGGCGCTCCAAGGTCTCTTTGTTCAGCAACACTCCCTCGGACCTTACCATTAATTGTATAAGTCTTGCTCTGATTTGTTTTTCCAAAATGCAGCATCTCACATTTAAATAAATTAAACACCATTGCTGTACTCTGAGATAACCTTCTTCGCTGTCCACTACACATCCAATTTTGGTGTCATCAGCAAACTTACTAACTATACCTCCTGTATGCACATCCAAATCATTTATATAAATGACAAAAACAGTGGGCCCAACACCAATCCTTGTGGCACACCACTGGTCACAGGCCTTCAGTCTGAAAAGCAACCCCCCACTACCACCCTCTGTCTTCTACCTTTGAGCCAGTTCTGTATCCAAATGGCTAGTTCTCCCTGCATTCAATGTGACCCAACTTTGCTAACCAGTCAACCATGTGGAACCTTGTTGAATGCCTTACTGAAAGCCATATAGATCACGTTCACCGCTCTGCCTTTATCATTCCTTTTCATTACTTGCTCAAAACACTCAATCATACTTCTTGGTTGTTTGTTTTTGGATGTCTCTGAATGTACTATACTCATAGGACTTTGACAAACTGCAGTTGGATCAATCCAAACTGTGTTGTTCAGCAGTTTCTCCTGATCTCAAATACTCTTGGTTTCACTCTGACTCATAAAATACCCATCTGCACCACTCCAAAAAGTAACCACCCTCTGTCTTCTACCTTTGAGCCAGTTCTGTATCCAAATGGCTAGTTCTCCCTGCATTCAATGTGACCCAACTTTGCTAACCAGTCAACCATGTGGAACCTTGTTGAATGCCTTACTGAACGCCATATAGATCACGTTCACCCCTCTGTCTTTATCATTCCTTTTCATTACTTGCTCAAAACACTCAAACATACTTCTTGGTTGTGTGTTTTTGGATGTCTCTGAATGTACTATACTCACAGGACTTTGACAAACTGCAGTTGGATCAATCCAAAGTGTGTTGTTCAGCAGTTTCTCCTGATCTCAAATACTCTTGGTTTCACTCTGACTCATAAAATACCCACCTGCACCACTCCAAAAAGTAAGATACTCCACTTAATCTCACTTGGTCTCCAAGTTGCAAAACTTCTCCTGGTAACTTTAGCTATGTAGCTGTCTAACTTCAATTTTCCAGTATAGAGCCCAAAAGGGGAAAAATGCAATCCCTTACAGCCTCCACTCTTAGAAGAGATGAAACCTAATGTTTACTTACCTTTCAGACAAAGTAAACATGACATGTGCATAATAAAAACATTACGTCCATTTATCTTTACTCTTTCTTTTGGCAAAACATAGAGCATTTCTAGTCATCTTTCCTCTAACATTTTTAAATTGTCTCAATATAATTACATTTTTGATGGTGTATTAAGTGATCTTTTCCAGCAATATTAACAACTCTGTTAAAATATTGAATTAATAAGCTCCATTAAAATAAAAATTTTAAATTTCTATACAGAAGCAGAGGGATTAGGACAGTTTGATATTTGTGTTTTGTTGCAATCATGATGAACACAGACTTCGATAGAGCCACTAATTATCCCAAAGTCACTGTTTCCACTGTGTTCTGATACTGGTTTGATTTCCTTCCTTATTCCTGATTCATCATCGTTGTAATGGAACAGCACTTACTGCCAAGTCACAAACATCAATTACTGTTTTAAACGATTTTGTGAAATCAGGGGTGCTTGTCACTGGTTCATGGATTAGGATTCTCCTTAGTTTCTCTGGCAAGTTCTAACTGAGGAATTAGACATTAATCTGTTTTAGTTAATGCATTTACATTTCTATAATCTATGCAAATCTAGTCAACCTATCTGGTTTAGATTTGGATATGCTGGTGTTAGACTGGGGTGTACAAAATTAAGAATCACACAACACCAGGTAATAGTCCAACAGGTTTAACTAGAAGCACTAGGTTTCAGAGCGCTGCTCCTTCATCAGGTGGTTGTGGAGTACACAATTGTAAGACACAGAATTTATAGCAAAAGTTTACAGTGTGATGTAACTGAAATTATACATTGAAAAATACCTTGATTGTTTGTTAAGTCTCTCATCTGTTAGAATGACCATGATAGTTTCACTTCTTTCATGTTTAAATCACAAAACTCTTTTCAAAAGTTACATTCTCAGGTTAACTGTAACAATTGGTGTCAGGCCAGATAAGATGTTGAAGGTGTTAGCCCCCTGTGTTCCATTGTCTGTGCCATAATGTTTAGGCTGATTCTAATCTAAAAAATGAGTTAACAGAGTCTTATATGGATTCATGAAGTTTTTGAGCAAAGTCCCAGTAGGAGAACACTTCAGTGGTCCAGGACAATCAGCCTCGGACCTTCGGGTGACCATCCTCCAAGGTGGACTTCGGGACAGGCAGCAGAGAAAAGTGGCCGCGCAGAGGCTGATAGCTAAGTTCAGTACCCATA
>NC_057722.1:66778938-66784805 GCF_004010195.1 Chiloscyllium plagiosum | reverse complement strand
CACACACACACACACACACTCTCTCTCTCTCTCACACAGACAGTCACAATCCCCCACCCCAGACAAACACACACACCCAGATACACATATACGTTTGTGGTATGAATTTGTACTTGCAGAGTTACATTGTGCTTTGCTCAAAAACTCCATGAATTCATGTAAGACTCATTTTTTAGATTAGAATCAGTCTAAACATTATGGCACAGACAATGGAACACAGGGGGCTAACACCTTCAACATCTTATCTGGCCTGACACCAATTGTTACAATTAACCTGAGAATGTAACTTTTGAAAAGAATTTTGTGATTTATATATGAAAGAAGTGAAATTACCATGGTCATTCTAACAGACGAGAGACTTAACAAATAATCAAGGTATTTTTCAATGTATAATTTCAGTTACATCACACTGTAAACTTTTGCTATAAATTCTGTGTCTTAAAATTGGGTACCCCACAGCCACCTGATGAAGGAGCAGTGCTCTGAAAGCTAGTGCTTCCAATTAAACCTGTTGGACTATAACCTGGTGTTGTGTGATTTTTAACTTTATCTGGTTTAGGAACTGACATCTCCAGTGAACTCCAGCAGCTTTGTCTAGGTTCAATCATGTGATTTTCCAGCATGATTTATCTGAAACTCTGAGTCCACCTGAGCTTCTTTTTACTTATGAAGTCTTTGCCAGGTTAAATACCTGATTATTGCTGTTTGAGTTTTCCATATTATTTTATGTCCTGCCATTAGAATTTCATGTGCCACTTGCAATATTGATTTACAGTATTTGGGATTAACCAATGAAGATGTTCTTTATCGGTACTAATTCCCTGACACATCATGTCTGATTAACATAATACATTTTGGTATATCTTTATATATTTCCTGATATTTCCTAAGTAACCTTATTATAGCTTATTGTTGTTCTTCCTCTAAGCATAAGAATACATTATCCAATTGTCCCAGTATTTCCATTTGGTCAGATTGTAGAATATTTGCTTTGAGAACTATCTACTCAACCCCTATATCACTCTGTTGGTCACCTCACATTGAAAATTTGAGGTCTCGTCGGCTGTCCATCTTAATTTTCAGTGAGTGTTTTCCGGGCAGGTGTTCCGATGGCCCAGCGCGGTGTTTTTGTCCAAGAGTGATGGTTTTCTTCAGTGGAGGCTTTTGGGCCAGTTTTTCTGACCATTCCAGATGAAGGACTTAAGCCCAAACGTCAACACTCCTGTTCCTCGGATGCTGCCTGACCGGCTGTGCTTTTCCAGCACCACCCTTTTCGACACAGTTTTTCCGACGGCCTGGAGTGTCGATTTTGTCCTGGCGTTGCATTCTCATTCCGGCTGTGTTCTTCATCTCTTGCATGGCTTCCTCCAAGACCAGGAGCCGTTAAATGGACTGGGATGAACTTTTGTCTTAAGTTTACTTCTTATTGTTACTAATGAGTTTACCTGCAAGTTCTGTCATTAACATAGGTGCAATTTTAGGGCAACTTATAACACTTTTCATTGTATTTTTCTTGTAAAAGTACACATGAAAATAAATTCTAAATTCTAAATTCTCCCCACAGATGCTGCCAGACCTGCGGAGTTTCTCCATCAGTTTTTGTGGTTGTTGCTTATTATGGTCTCAAAAAAAAGGTCATAAGTTTAGAACCCTAGTCTAATTGTATTTCCATTATTAATCCACAATGAGTTAATCCACCACTGCTTTATATATCAAGATTAGAGTGGTGCTGAAAGGCTTTTGCTCGAAACATCGATTTTCCTGCTCCTTGGATGCTGCCTGACCTGCTGTGCTTTTCCAGCACCACTCTAATCTTGACTGTAATCTCCAGCATCTGCAGTACCCACTTTCACCTACAGCTTTATGTGTAGCTATCCTTAAGAGATTAACTTCTGGAAATTGGGTTGTCATATCCACAAATAAGGATATACTGGAGAACTACTTTCATTTTTGGTAATGGTTCCAAACAGTCTACTAACATACTACTGAATGGATCTTCAGCAGTTGGTATGGGTATTAAAGGTGTCTGCGCTGAAAATGTGTTGCTGGAAAAGTGCAGCAGGTCAGGCAGCATCTAAGGAACAGGAGAATCGACGTTTCGGGCATAAGCCCTTTTTCAGGAATGAGGAAAGTGTGTCCAGCAGGCTAAGATAAAAGGTAGGGAGGAGGGACTTGGGGGAGGGGCGTTGGAAATGCGATAGGTGGAGAGAGGTCAAGGTGAGGGTGATAGGCTGGAGTGGGGTGGGGGCGGAGAGGTCAGGAAGAAGATTGCAGGTTAGGAAGGCGGTGCTGAGTTCGAGGGATTTGACTGAGACAAGGTGGGGGGAGGGGAAATGAGGAAACTGGAGAAATCTGAGTTCATCCCTTGTGGTTGGAGGGTTCCCAGGCAGAAGATGAGGCCTCATGCAGATCCTTGGACTCCTCTATCGCCAGACCATGGCAACATGACGGTTGGAGGAAGAGCGCCTAGCCACATCTCCTATTAAAGGTGTCTGTCTGATTACATGTTGAAGTTTTCCTACTTCCTAAAATGTATGAAGTTTACAGAACAGCACTATGTCCTTATGGGGTCTTGGCCAGGTGAAATACCTGTTTGCCAATGTTTGAGTTGTCCATATTCTTCGCCATTGAATTGCAAATGCAACTCCCCCTTTTTCTTCAAAAGATGCACTAAACCCACAACTACACTAAAGAACACAGAAGCTACTGTGAACACAAAGAAAGGCATAGATTTCCCACCAGAGTTACTCACCACCAACCTTTCAAGGGCATCTAGGGATGGCAATAAATGCTGGCCAAGCCAATGATGCCCACATCTGTGTATCTATGTATCCAGGAGTGTATATGTTTAGTGCTGGAGATATGGCGGGGGATGGCAGCAGAGGGGGTTGGTGACGGGGGCGATGAGGCACAGTTCTATTATCTTTTGTAATTGAATGTCCCTGATTAAGGCTTTCGGACATGGGTAGACTTTTGCCGGTGGAATTTAGATTCAATTAATAAACCTGGAATATAAAAGCTGGTCTCAGTAGTGGTGACTGTGAAACTGCCATCAATTGTTATAAATAGTCACCTGGCTCATTTATGTCCCACATTAAAACCAATCTGCTATGTGTACCCAGTCTAGCCAAGATGTGACTCCAAATCCGCAGAAATGTACTTTACCTTTGACTACCCTCCTCTGAAATGGCCAGGCAAGTCATTCAGTTGAAGGGCAATTCGAGAAGGACAACAAATGCTAGCCCAGCGATGCCAACATTCTTGGAAGAATAATGAAAGAGGAAGATTAATGACAGTTGTTAAACGATTGTGAGGGAGTAGGCTAGCAAGGGTCTGCTCGCCTCTGACTGGCATGCCATGAGGTTAGGCAAAAGTGAGGACTGCAGATGCTGGAAATCAGATTCCAGGTTAGAGTGGTGCTGGAAAAGCACAGCAGGTCAAGCAGCAACCGAGGAGCAGGAAAATCGACGTTCAACCCCCTCCCATTTATCTCTCCACCCCGAAGGCTCCCTGCCTTCATTCCTGATGAAGGGCTTTTGCCCAAAACGTCGATTTTCCTTCTTCTCGGATACTGCCTGACCTGCTGTGCTTTTCCAGCACCACTCTAATCTAGACTATGCCATGAGGTTAGACAGCACACCCCCAATGTAACCCTTCAGTCCATGGATGAACAGAGATCATCAATTTGGCCACAGGGGTAGAGTAATTGAAATTGAGAAAACAATGGACTGTGAGCCATTATTGGTAACCAACTGCAGGAGGGACAGTTTACTGAGATGATGCAACTTTAGATTCAAGCAGCAGAACTTTAGTTGAACTTCGGTTTACAAATCAAGTAAATTGTGCTGAAGCCTTGATTAAATCTCAATTAACTCCACAGAGGCTGGAATCTCATCACCAAGTCATTCTTTATTTACATCTGCATAATACCTGACACTGGTCCGGCTCCCTCAGAGCTTACTCTCAGTGTGAAAAGAATCTCTTGACACTTCTGTTCATCTTTTTGTATTTTATTAACCAGTATAAATTACAAACAGTTAACATTCACAGCTGCATACAAGAAACAGCAATTTACAGGGGAATGGGGTGGCAAAGCCAAAGCCCCCAAACCCCATCGTACAACCAGTTCACAGGGAAACGAAGATGAACCTTGAATCCCACCTTACATCGATCAAGAAGGAAACAGTAAACGCAATCACCTACAGACAGTCTGATGAACTGAACAACAAAACAGTGCGTATACCACAGACACTCCTGACAACCCAGCAACCGCCCATCCCTCCCACCTTCTGGCCCACCCCTATGCCCCTTCTGGCTACTGTCTGCCCCACGTCCCTTCCGGTTCGTGGTCTGCCCCTGTGTACCATCTGGCTCTCGCTCACCCCGATGTGCCATCCGGCCTGTGGACTGCCCTGACACACCTTCCGGTTACCGCTAAAACAGCCTGTTCCCTTCCCTGGGACGACAGCACACAGGGCAGTCCACAAGCCTTCTGGCTCTTGGTTACTCTGATACACCTTCCGACCACCTCTAGGACAGCCCACCCCCTTCCCTGGGATGACAGCGCGCAAGACAGTCCACAAGACTTCCGGATTTCGGCCTGTCCCTACGCACTTACTGGCTCTCGGCTGTTCTGACACGCCTTCCGACTACCTCTAGGACAGCCTGTCCCGATTACCTCTTCGCGGGATGACAGTGCTCAGAACAGCCTACCCATCTTCCAGCTCTCGGGCGATTGGCATTGGGGTGGCCTACCCACCTTCTAGCACTCGAGGCAGCCTACCCACCTTCCAGTTCAAAGGACGGCCTACCTACCCTCAGGGTGACAGCTTTCAGGACAACCTATGAGTCTCCCAGCTTATAGTAAGACCTGTCAGACCAGGGACACACAAGACAGTGCAGGTGATAAACCCAACAAGCAACAAGACAGAGTCAATGATCAACAAACGGAGTTCCTTCTGGTACAGAGTCCATTACCATATACAATTCTCTTCAAAATGTAGAGTCCATTCCCAGGATCAGAGTCCACTCCAGTATGCAGAGTCCATTGCCATAACCGAAGGCAGAATCCACTCCCAAAGGCAGCAAATGGACATCTCAAAGCACACACAGAGATATTCAGTCTCCATAGAGGCCTGGTCCCTCCACAGTGGACCAGGATTACTCATAGGAACACAGTTCATTGCAAAGGTGCAGTTAACTCACAGGGGTTTGGTCGACTCCCGAAGGCAGAATCCACTTCCGAAGGCAGCAACTGCACACCTCCCAGCACACATACAGATGTTCAGACTTTACAGAGGCCTAGTCTATCCACAGAGGACCAGGCCTACCCATGCAGGAACAGTTCATCAGGTAAGTTGTATTATTTCACAGAAGCTCAGTCTAAACATCAAAAACAGTGAAAACACATGCAAAAAAGAAAGAAAACTAGAGTGCACGGGCTAAGCCCTGCCACAAAATCAGCATAGTAATCTCAAAGTAAAGGAGAAAGGAGAAACGCACAGGCTGTAACCAGCCAGTGAAACAACAGTTCCTGAATGAGAACTAAAACACACCTGAAACACATTGACCGTGGAGATCAGCTAGTTTAGAAGACGGGAGGTGGGCAAACGTGGTGCCACTGTTTAAGAAAGATGGTAAGGACAAGCCAGGGAACTATAGACCAGTGAGCTTGACGTCAGTAGTGGGCAAGTTGTAGGAGGGAATCCTGAGGGACAGGATATACATGTATTTGGAAAGGCAAGGGCTAATTAGGGATAGTCAACATGGCTTTGTGTGTGGGAAATTGTGCCTCACTAACTTAATTAATGTTTTTGAAGAAGTAATGAAGAGGATTGATGAGGGCAGAGCAGTAGATGTGATCTATA
>NC_057722.1:66773536-66778670 GCF_004010195.1 Chiloscyllium plagiosum | reverse complement strand
TTTGGTATGCTTTCCTTTATTGGTCAGAGTATTGAGTACAGGAGTTGGGAGGTCATGTTGCGGCTGTACAGGACATTAGTTAGGCCACTGTTGCAATATTGCGTGCAATTCTGGTCTCCTTCCTGTCGGAAAGATGTTGTGAAACTTGAAAGGGTTCAGAAAAGATTTACAAGGATGTTGCTAGGGTTGGAGGATTTGAGCTATAGGGAGAGGCTGAACAGGCTGAGGCTTTTTTCCCTGGAGCGTCAAAGGCTGAGGGGTGACCTTATAGAGGTTTACAAAATTATGAGGGGCATGGATAGGATAAATGGACAAAGTCTTTTCCCTGGGGTCAGGGAGTCCAGAACTTGAGGGCATACGTTTAGGGTCAAAGGGGAAAGATATAAAAGGGACCTAAGGGGCAACATTTTCACGCAGAGTGTGGTACATGATTGGAATGAGCTGCCAGAGGAAGTGGTGGAAGCTGGTACAATTGCAACATTTAAGAGGCATATGGATGGGTATATGAATGGATTGAAGGGATATGAGCCAGGTACTGACAGGTGGGACTAGATTGGGTTAGGATATTGGTCGGCATGGATGAGTTGGACCGAAGGGTCTGTTTCCATGCTGTACATCTCTATGACTCTATGACTCTAAAATAGACTCAGTCGGGGAAATAAAACACTCCAGTCCCTGCAGTGCCCACCTCTCCATGAACAGCTCGAGGGTGTTGATGGACACAGTGTGCTTCTTCTCCAGGGACACCCAGGCTCAAATATAACCACAGAAGAAGAGCAGGCAATCGCCCTAACAACCCTGACACCCCTGTTTGTATCTGTCAGCCAAGGCTCCATGACTGGACCAGATTAACAGCCCCAATCAGGGAAGTCATATTCTATGAGGTCTACCTGGCTGACCTCATTACAATCCACTGCAAAATGTACTTGTTTACAGAAATTAACCAAGATGCAACCTACAAATCATAGTGTAACACTGTGTTGATAACACTGCATAGTGAGTATAGAGGTCAGTGTGCAAACTATATCATAGAACCCCTTGCAGTGTGGAAACAGGCCCTTTGGTCCAACAAGTCCACACCAAGCCTCCACAAGTAACCCATCCAGACCCATTTCCCTACTCTACATTTACCTCTGACTGATGCACCTAACCTACACAACCCTTAACACTATGGGCAATTTTGTAAGGCCAATTCACCTAACCTGCACATCTTTGGATTGTGGGAGGAAACCGGAACACGCGGAGAGAACCCACACAGGGACAATGTACAAACTTCACACAGACAGTCATCTAAAACTGGAATCAAACCCATGTCTCTGGCGCTGTGAGGCAGCAGTGCTAACCACTGGGCCACTGGGCCACCGTGCCACCCTCTCTCAGAGGGAGAGAGTCAGACCAGGTGGAAGGTGTGATGCCTGAAGTGATCATGAGCAGGATTTTGGATTGCTCCAGAGTGTGAAGCTGCAGGCAATTCAGCTCCTTGTGACCAACTTCAAACCATGACCCCCCACCCTCTTTTGACCAACTTCGAGTTGTACATGGAGACTCATCGCAAGCAGTGGCTTTTTGTGCTGTATGGAATTGGTTCGTTTCAATCTAAAACTTTTGTGTCTTATGTAGCCTGATTTTTCTGACAAAGGGAGCTTAGACAACATAATATTACTTGTACCAAAATCTTTTATTGTTGCTGTGTGAATTTAATAAACTAGGAGTTTTGGAAAGGACTGTTCTTAATGCTGTTTAACTCTTGGAAAATCCTGAACAACATATCAACGACTTGAGATAACTGCAAATTAAAATAAATACATGCTAAAAACACAGAATGTTGATCCAAAGGCTTCATCAGTTAAAAATAAAATAACGAAATCAGGACTGAAATTACTGTTAATTATAACTCAGTGGCAACATATTGACTTCTGATGCAGAGGTTTCTGAGGTGTAGTCCCACTCCAGGTACTTGAGGAACATAACTGAAGCTGGTACCTTGCAGTGCTGAAGGAGTGCAGCATTGCTGGAAGTTCTGTTACACAATTAAATGTTAAAGTGAAGGCCCGCTCTGCTCTTTTGCCTGGACATAAAAGATCCAATCACACTATTTCAAACAGCAGGGATGCATCACTTATGTCTCGTCCAATTGTTTACCTCAGCCAACATCATTTGGTTATTCCTACTTATGGGATCTGCACAAACTGGAGTCTGTGCTTCCTACAATACTACAGGAACCAACAATAAAATGTATTTAATTAAAATACTTTGGAACAACATAAAGTCATAAGATCATAAGATATAGGAGCAGAATTAGACTATTTAGCCAGTGAGTCTGTTCTGCCAGTTGATCATGGCTGATATGTTTCTCAACCCATTCTCCTGCCTTCTCCCTGTAGCACTCATCCCCTTTTTAATCAAAAACCTATGTATCTCTGTCTTAAATAAATTCAATGTTTTGGCCTCCACAGCTCTCTGCAGCAATGAGTTCCACAGATTCACTAACCTTGGGTTGAAGAAATTCCTCATCTCAATTCTAAAGGGTCGTCCCTTCAACCTGAGGCTGTGTCCTTAGTTCCCAGTCTCTCCTACTAGTAGAAACATCTTCTCTATATCCACTCTATCCAGGCCGCTCAGTATCCTGTAAGTTTCAATCAAATTGCTCCACATCATTCTAAACTCCATTGAGTAAAGACCCAGAGACTTCAATCTTCTTTTTAGGACACCACATCCTTCTTTAGAAGTGGGCCACAAAACTGCTCACAATATTCCAAATGCAGTCTGACCAGAGTCTCAGCAGTACGTTTCCCTGCTTTTATATTCTAGCCCTCTTGAAATTAATGCCATAATTGCATTTGCTTTCCTGACCACCAGTTGAGGAGAAAGTGAGGTCTGCAGATGCTGGAGATCAAAGTTGAAACTTTATTGCTGGAACAGCACAGCAGGTCAGGCAGCATCCAGGGAACAGGAGATTCGACGTTTCGGGCACAGGCCCTTCTTCAGGAATGAGCAGAGAGTGTTCAGCAGGAGAAGATAAAAGGTAGGGAGGAGGGACTTGGAGGAGGGGAGTTGGAAATGTGACGCTCCTCCTCCGACCGTCGGGTTGTTGTGGTTTGGCGGTGGATGAGTCCAATGACCTGCATATCCTCGGTGGAGTGGGAGGGGGAGTTGAGATGCTGTGCTACAGGTTGGTTGGGTTGGTTCGTCCGGGTGGCCCAGAGGTGCTCCCTGAGTCGCTCCGCAAGTAGGCGGCCTGTCTCCCCAATATAGAGGAGGCCACACCGGCTGCAGTAGATGATGTGGGTGGAGGTGCAGGTGAATCTGTGGCGGATATGGAAGTTTCCCTTGGGGCCTTGGAGAGAAGTGAGGGGGGAGGTGTGGGCGCAAGTGTTGCACCTCCTGCGGTTGCAAGGGAAGGTGCCGGGAGTGGTGGTTGGGTCGGTGGGGGGTGTGGATCTGACAAGGGAGTCGCGGAGGGAGTGGTCTCTACGGAAAGCTGATAGGGGTGGGGAGGGAAATATATCCTTGGTGCTGGGGTCTGTTTGGAGGTGGCGGAAGTGACGGCGGATGATGCGCTGTACATGGAGATTGGTGGGGTGGTAGGTGAGGACCAGTGGGGTTCTGTCCTGGTGGCGGTTGGAGGGGCGGGGCTCAAGGGCGGAGGAGCGGGAAGTGGAGGAGATGCGGTGGAGGGCACCGTCGACCACGTCGGGGGGGAAATTGCGGTCCTTGAAGAAGGAGGCCATCTGTGTTGTACGTATTTTGAACTGGTCCTCCTGGGAGCAGATGCAGCGGAGACGAAGGAATTGGGAGAATGGGATGGCGTTTTTACAGGGGGCAGGATGGGAGGAGGTGTAGTCCAGGTAGCTGTGGGAGTCGGTAGGTTTGTAGTAGATGTCCGTGTTGATTCGGTCGCCTGACCACCAGTTGAACCTGGATGTTAACCTTAAGAGAATCCTGACCTAGGACTCCTAAGTGCCTTTGTACTTCAGATTTCTGAATCCTTTCCTTGTTCAGAAAATAGTCTATGCTTCTAATCTTCCTACCAAAGTGCATAATCTCACACTTTGTCATACTGTATTCCATCTGCCTCTTCTTTGCCTACTCTCTCAGCCTGGTGAAAGTGAGGACTGCAGATGCTGGAGATTAAGTTGAGAGTGTAGTGCTGGAAAAGCACAGCAGGTCAGGCAGCATCCGAGGAGCAGGAGAATCGATACTTCGGGCAAAAGCCCTTCATCAGGAACGAAGGGCTTTTTCCTGAAACATTGACTCTCCTGCTCCTCGGATGCTGCCTGACATGCTGTGCTTTTCCAGCACTACACTCTCGACTCTACTCTCTCAGCTTGTCCAAATCCTTCCGCAGTCTCCCTGCTTCCTCAACCCTACCTCTCCCTCCACCTATCTTTGTATCAGCTGCAAACTTAGCAATGAAGCCCTCAGTTCTTTCATCGAGATCATTAATGTATAACATGAATAGTTATAGTCCCAAAACTGATCCTTGCGGAACTCCACTAGTCATGAAAGCTAATTGCAAGTCTTTATTGCTAAGGTACCATTCAAAAGAGATTCAGAAATTCTCTTGATTTTCCATATAACTAATTTGCCTCTGCCTACAAGGACAAAATGATGGACACTCATGTCGGATAGGGAGTTATGTGAATCTCTTTGCAGTTCCTTGGGATCAATTATATCATAGGGTTCATCATTTTCAAACAGATTAAATGGCTTCTGACTATATTAATACATGTCTCATTCCAAAATTAGCCTATTCCATCATTTCACCCACCTCTTCATGCCATCATCTCCTACCCCTGCCATCCCAACTCCAAACCATTTCAGGGCCCCTCAAAGATCAGCAAGGCGGCCTTTGTGTGGAGCCACAGAAAATGGGGGAGATACTAAATGAATACTTTGCATCAGTATTTACTGTGGAAAAGGACATGGAAGATATAGATTGTAGGGAAATAAATGGTGACATCTTGCAAAATGTCCAGATTACAGAGGAGGAAGTGCTGGATGTCTTGAAATGGTTAAAAGTGGATAAATCCCCAGGACCTGATCAGGGGTACCCGAGAACGCTGTGGGAAGCTAGGGAAGTGATTGCTGGGCCTCTTGCTGAGATATTTGTATCATCGATAGTCACAGGTGA
>NC_057722.1:66751714-66772852 GCF_004010195.1 Chiloscyllium plagiosum | reverse complement strand
GTGGAGTCACAGGTAGACAGGATAGTGAAGAAGGCATTTGGTATGCTTTCCTTTATTGGTCAGAGTATTGAGTACAGGAGTTGGGAGGTCATGATATGTAAAATAAGAAACTCTCACAATTTGAGATCTAAGTTACCAATCTCACCTTGATATGCCATAGCAGTTGTACAGAGTGAAAAATAGAAATATCACACGTGACATTGATTTTCTTTTCCTGATTATCATTTTGTGACTACATGGATTCTACAGTGGGTCACTTGACCTCAATGGTCCACAGCACATATCCCACATCTTTTTCATCTATTGATACACCCTCTCAACATAACTCAGTTAAATTTTTCAAATTGCAATTTTACTGTGTTTAACTCATTAGTATGCCTGATACAGAATCTCTTGATAGTTCTACATAAGGCTAAAAAGGCCAATTGCAAAATTACACCATTCCTAGAATTGACAGACTTCATCATCATTGTCACAAAAAGCAGAAGAACAATTTAAGTCAAATAAGAATCAAAGTAAGTTGTTTTGTATAAGAATCTTTAAGAGTGTTGGATTCTTATGGAATGAGTTTAGAGCAATGAGGTAGAGGGGGAATTACTGTTTCCAGGTGTAGAAAACATTATATACAACATGTGCAAAACTAACATTTGCCCCTGGAGTCTCGTTTAATTCACTTGGAAGGAGACTGTTATTTTTAATTCAGCAATTTCATTTGCTGTTGGCAGAATTTATCAGAAATTAGGTCTAATTGTTACTGCAAATGTACCCAATGTCTGATTTTTCTGTCTGGATTTTTTTTAAAAAAACTTATCTTTATATTTCTTCATGGCCTGCTATCTAACAACTTATTAATAAACATTCTTTAATAATTAATTCAGGACCATGAGCTCATGAAAATAAACTCTCACTACTTTTTGAATAAATAGAATATTTTTAATTTGAGTCAATTATTTACATCAGCTGTACGACATTACTCAGTATGCTGGAATTCTGTTTAGTTTTATCTCTATTTACTGCTGTACTTTAGACAAAACTGAATTCCAAAGATTTTTCTTTAATATGCAAATCTACCCCAGAGCATCTTTGGCTGATTCAGGTGTTGTTCTTGCATTTAAACTTGATTTAACGACAGAAAATAACTGCAAGTTCAGACCATACAACGGGTTTGGAAACATTGTGCTGTGTCACATTTGCCTTCGTGGCTTTTGGATATACTTTGCCTGAGAATGCATACATCACTTGAATGAATAAGAAAAATTAATAAATGCCAAAGTTTATGAGCAAAGGTGCACATCTTTAAATTTGTAAAGGGAAGTCACCAATCAGACATTTTATATGGAGAATAAGCGATTGCTGGAGTTGGCTGATAAAAGTGTCACATGTTTAACAAGATTTGGAAAATATAAACCATTGCAAGCAAAGCCAAAATGGATTATTTAGTCAGCAAAAATTTAAGACCAACCTTGAACATTCTCTCAAACATTGATTATTTTATTAAGTGGTGATGTTGGCCATGCATGATTTAAAAACAATACAATTTGTACCACAGAGAGAGGATTAAATAACAATAACATACAGTGTTACACAGATAAAACCCTTCTGTGTAAATTGTGCAATGAAGTACTTATTTTTCAAACTCTTGTATAGATTGCATAAATTGCGCCTTCTTACCAACATTCCTCATCCCCCAAAGATGCTGACTTGTTATGAGTTTTGGGTGCTTCCTCTAAGTGGGTATCATTCACATACAAGTCTATAGAAAGGGATGTGGGCATCACTGGTGGGCCATAATTTGTTGTCCATCCGTAGTTCACAAAATCACAGAACTGTTATGGTCCAGAAGAAGGCCATTCAGCCCTGCATGCCTGTACCTCTCTACTACTTAGTGCCAATTTCCTGCCTTTTCCCCAGCTCTTTGTATAACATTCCTATCCAACTAATTTTCAGTGCCTTCTTGAATGCCTCAGTTGAGTCTGCCTCTACCACATTTCCACACAATGCGTTCTGCACCCTTACTACTCACTGATTGAAAAGTTTTTTTTCTCACATTACACTTACCTCGTTTGCACATCACTTTAAATCTATGCCCTCTTGTTCTTTTTCCTATATAAGTGGCCTTATAGGTGCTCTTGAGAAGCTGGTTATGAGATATCTCCTGGACCACTGCAATCTATTTGGTGTAAAGAGATTCACAACACCTTTAGGAAGGGAATTCCAGGATTCTGAGCCAGTGCCACTGAGGGACTAGTGATATATTTCCAAGTCAGGATGGCGAGTAGCTTGGAGTGAAACTTGTAGATGGTGACATTGCCATCTCTTATTACCTTTATCTTGCTAAAAAGCAGTGGCTGCACGTTTGCTATCTAGGGAACCTTGGTGCATTTCTGCTGTGCGCCTTGTAGATAGAAAGCACTGCTGCTACTGAGTGTCAGTGGTGAAGAGAATGAATGTTTATACATATTGTGCCAATCCAGAGGGATGCTTTGTCCTTGATGGTGTCAAGCTTCATGATTGTGTTGTTGGAGTTGCAATCATCCTAGCAAATGGGTAGTACTTCAGCACATTCCTGACCTTTGACTAGCAGATGGCGAACAGGCTTTTGAAAGATAGGAAATGAGTTATTTGCTACAGGAATCCTAGCCTCTGACCTGCACTTGCAGCCCCAGTATCTATGTAACTAGTCCAGTTCAGTTTCTGGATTAGGGCTGATGAAGGGCTTTTGCCCGAAACATCAATTTTCCTTTTCCTCAGATGCTGCTTGAACTGCTGTGCTTTTCCAGCACCACTCTAATCTAGAATTTGTTTTTACCCAGTTCAGTTTCTGGTCAATGGTAATCCCCAACATGTTGTTCATAGCGGATTCAGCGATAGTAATGTGATTAAATGTCAAGGGGTGATGGTTAGGTTCTCTCTTGTTGCAGATGGTCATTGCCTGGCACTTTTGTGGCAAAGTCTAGAGTGTGGCACTGGAAAGGCACAGCTGGCCAGGTAGCATCCGAGGAGCAGGAGAATCGATGTTTTGGGCATAAGCCCCTCACCAGGTGTGGGAACTTATGTGATAAATGTTACTTGACACACCTTTTAGCCCGAGCATAGATATTGTCTAGATCTTGCTGCATTTTGATACGGCTGCTCCAGTATCTGAGGAGATGCGGATGGTGCTGAACTATGAGCAGTCAACAGTGAACATCCTCACTTCTGGTCTTATGCTGTCTTGAAACTGTTTCTGACTTTTAGGTTCTTCAGTTAGGAGATCAAGCCTCTCAGCATTGAAAAACAAAACTCTTAACCAAGCATATCAGATTGCTTGAGGATGCAGGGTGTAATTATCAGCACACTAAACACCACAGCCACAAGTACACAACTGCACCATACATTTCTGCCATAGAAAGCAAGATAATTACAGACAACATAAGTCTTTACTTAACATTGTCTGTTAAAAGACAGAAAGAAACATGCTTGCATTTGTACCACACTTTTTATGATTGCCCCAAAGCACTTAACAGCCAATGAAGGTTTTGGAGTTAATATTGCAATATTGGTAACATTGAGTTTATTATTGAATGGAAATCTAACCAGGATGTGGTACAAAGAATTACTTTTTGAAATTTTAGACAACAATCTATAGGTTGGAAAATTTTATCTCAAGATATCCTGTTACAACCTTTTTGACAATCAAGCCATAACAACTTACAATACTGTAGCACAACTTGTACAACAAAATATTCCTAGGCATTTGACAAGCAGGAGTTAGGCCTAAGCAAGAATAAAAAGGGAGTTAGTGATGTGTCAACATTTAAGGAGTTGTTTGAAATTGGAAAAGGATGTGGGGAGTTTGGAGATTTAATCCCAGAGTGTGGATGTAGAGTGGTTGTAGAATTTCCATCAGGGATATGGATGTAGAGGAATTAACGTGTGATGGATTATAATCAAAGGAATATAAACGTGACTGTGGACTTAGGTGGAGCGAGGTCTTGGACAAAGAGCTACAAAGTCCTGTGTAGAATAGGATGTGGGTAGCAGGATAATGGATGATTTGGAATTTATTTCTTGAAGAGCACGACTAGAGAAATATTGGAAAAGTTAAGTCTGAAGGGGGTCAATATGTAGGTGAGGGTCGCATTGGCATTAAGTAAGAAGGGAGATTAGCAATATTTTAAAACTGGAAATGATGGAGGGAAAATGGCTTGGATGCTCCTCTCAGGATTGAAAAAGAAAGAGAGCAATCGCATTGCCCGGCTGGTGAACATGATGTCAGGAAGGGTCAACTGTGAATATCAATAATTAATAGCAACAGAATGATTTTGGTGATGCCAATGTTGAAACACTAAAAATGCTGTAGGGGGACAGCAATGAAGGTTTACCAGACTACTTCCTGGGAGAAAGTGAGGACTGCAGAAATTGGAGATCAGAGTCGAAGAGTGTGACGCAGGAAAAGCACAGCCGGTCAGGCAGTATCCAAGGAGCAGGAGAGTTGATATTCGATGAAGAGCTTATACTCGAAATGTAGACTCTCCTGCCCCTCAGATGTTACCTGACCAGCTGTACTTTTCCAGCACCACATTCTTCCAGACTTATTCCTGGGATGGCAGGACTGACATAGAACAGAGAAATGTACAGTCGAACATGACACCAAATTAAACTAATCCCTTCTGCCTGCCCTTGGTCCATATCCCTCCATTCCTTGAACATTCAGGTACATATCGAAAAGTCTCTTAAATGCCCCTGTCGTAATTGCCTCCACCACCAACCATGGCTGTGCATTCTAGACTCCTACCACTCTCTGTGTAAAAAACCTTGCCCTTCACATCTCCTTTGAACTTTCTCTCTCTCACCTTAAATGTATGACCCCAAGCTTTAGAAATTTCAACACTGGGAAAAAGATTCTAACCGTCAATCCTATCTATGCATATCATAATTTTATTGACTTCTATCAACAGACATAGGAAGAGAGATTTTTAGCAGCATTCATGACTCGTCAGATACTGAAACAGTCTATATTCAAATGCAGTGAGACCTGGACAATATCCAGGCTTGGGCTGATAAGTTGCATGTAACATTCACGCCACACAAGTGTCAGGCAATGACAATCTCTAACAAGAGAGAATGTAATTATTTTCCTTGACATTCAATGGCGTTATCATCACTCAGTTGCCCACTATCAACATCCTGAGGGTTACCATTGACCAGAAATAGAACTGGATTAGTCATATAAGTACTAAAACTACAAAAGCAATTCAGAGGCTAGGCACCCTGCAACATGTAACTGATCTGACTCCCCAAAGCCTGTTCTCCATCCAAATGTACAAGGCGTGTGATAAAATATTCCACATTTGTCAGGGTAAGTGCAGCTCCAACAGCACTCACAAAGCTTGACATCATCCAAGTCAAAACAGACTATTTGTTTGGTACCACATCCACAAACATTCACTTCCTCCACCATCAATGCTCAGTTGCAGTGGTGTATACAGTGTACAAGCAGCACTGCAGAAATATTTTTTACTTTTTTTTTACACTTGTGGGACATGGGTATCACTGCATAGTTGATATTTATTACTGTCCCTAGTTGTTCTTGAGAAGGTGGTGGTGAACTGGGACTTCTTAGACAGCACTTTACAAACTCATGATCACTATCACCTAGAAGGATTCATGGGCACTGTGGCCTGGTAGTTAGCATTGCTGCTTCATAGCACCAGGGACTTGGATTCAATTCCAGCTTCGGGCGACTGTCCGTGTGGAACTTGCACATTCTCCCTGTGTCTGTGTGGGTTTCTTCCGAATGCTCTTGTTTCCTCCCACAGTCCAAAGCTGTGCAGGTTACATGAATTGGCCATGCTAAATTGCCTACACTGTTCAGGGATGTGTAGGTTGGGTGCATTAGTCAGGGGTGAATGGGCTGAGTAGGATACTCTTCGGAGGTTTGGTGTGGTCTTGTTGGGCTGAAGGGCCTGTTCCTGCACTGTAGGGGTTCTATGATTCTAAGCACCTCCTCCAAGCCTGTGTTTTTGCATCTCGAATTGGAAATATATCACCATTCCTTCAGTGTCACTGAGTCAATGTCATAACATTCCCTCCTTAATGGCATTGTGGGTCTGCCCATAGCACATGGACCACAGTGATTCAAGAAAGCAGCTCACCATCACCTTCAGAAGTGCAACTAGAAATGGACAAACATTCAGAACCCTTTACTGAATTCAGATAACAGATAAGGAGTTAAACATTTAGAATTGAAATTAGAAGAAGTTCTTTTCACTCAATAGTTGTGGCTCTTTGGACTCCAATCCAATGGGCTGGAGATGCTGCAAACTTGAGTTTATTTGAGAAGAAATTCGATAGATTTTTGGGCACTAAGGGAATCGAAGGCTGTGGGGTAGGTCAGGGATATGAATTGAAGATAGAATACCATTGTGACTGGTGGATCAAGTATGAGGAGTCAGTATAGCCCACTCCTTCTCCTTTGAATTTTGCTTTGATGAATCTTGGCAATGATTAGATAATTATGATAGTACAAGAAATTACTTTTGCACGTAAGCCTGATCATAAACAAGGAAAGTCCCTTGAGCTATTGTATCTGCTGTTGAAAACTCAATAATTGGCTGGTTATGGTATCTGAACCATCTCTGGACTTTTGTTTCCACTATTGTTAGCTGTAAGCCTATTCAATCTGTTGATCAGTCTTTGTGTGGATCAAAATTTATTTGCACAGGACTACATTTACCTATTACTAGTTTGACCTTCTGTCTCTTTTAAAGACAGTCTTTTTTATTTTTGTACTTACAAAATTGTAGACTGAAATTTGTACAAACTGTTTTAAAATCAGTGCTTTGAAGGATTGCAACATGTTGTGAAAAGCAAGCAACCTGACTCTTATGGTAAGCAATGAGTAAATAGCTGTTTGAACAAACAATAAAGAAAGTGACTGCAGCTGAATTGGAGCCCAGAAGTTTTATGCACAGCTAAATGGAAACGGGAGGTTTATTGGTCTATGGACTAGTGACTGGTTATCAATGACAAAAGCCTTTTTACCTGCCAACAACTGTGTGACTGGCACTTAGGCAGGTAAACAGCTTGGGACTCAAACAAGATAGAGGGAAGTGTTTTGATCTGCACCACCACAGAAGCTGTCTCTCTGTTCTCTGCAGCCAAAACCCAAGTTACACCTGAAGAAAGCTCATTTATCTTCCCTTCAGCAGTTGTTCAGACTTTTAACTGATAAGGCTGAGACACTTGTAAACAAATAAAAGCATCAGGAGAATGATGACTGGAAAGCAACATTCTGACCTGTACAAGCATCAGAAGGACCATCATAGCAATCCAGGTTTAGGAATCACAGAATTCCCACCCTCTGCCCATAACCTACTTTTTTTCTTTACTATGTATCTGTGTATGTGTGTAAATGAGAGTTCATAAGGACACCAGAGTTTTAATTTGTAGGGTTATATGCTGAAGATTTAAAACTATTTACTTATATCAAGAGTTTAATTATTTGGAGTAAATAGTCATTCTTGTTAAGTAAGTATAGAAAGCTGGTCTTTACTTTCATAGAATCCGTACAGTGTGGAAGCAGACCATTTGGTCCATACCAACACCCCAAACAGCATCACACCCAGACCCACCCCCTACTGTATCCCTGCATTTCCCATGGCTAATCCGGTCAGCATGCACATACCTGGACACTACAGGCTATTTAGCATGGCCAATCCACCTAACCTGCACATCTTTGGACTGTGGGTGGAAACCAGAGCAAACCTGCACAGACACAGGGAGAATGTGCAAACTCCACACAGACAGTCACCTGAGGGTGGAATTGAACCTGGGTCCCTGGTACTGTGAGGCAACAATGCTAACCACTGAGCCAATGTGCTGCCCTTTTTCTCAACTTGGGTCTGGAAATCAAGTGAATTGGGGAATTGTGTGTACTTCAGTTAAAAATCTTTAACTTTTGGGATAACTTCTGGAATGGCAAAGCTGGATTTCCAGACTCCAGAGAGTCATGTCACTTCACTGACCTTTTGGACTCAGTAGATCACCATTTCAACATTACTTTTTTTTGTTTAATCTCAATGTTTGGTGTCAGCCTTGATATAGTGAATGCCCTCCCTACTTGGAGTCAGCAAGTTGTTGGTTCAAGTATCAATTCAAAAGTTTGAGTGTAAAATCTAATCCCTAACCTTATTGAGGGATATTGCATTGTTAAATGTGCCATCATGCAGTTGAGAAATGAAATGAAGGCACCCTTAGCTAGATGTAAATAGTCTCCTGGCACAATTTCAATGAAGCCCAGGAAATTTATGCTCAGTCTCCTGGCCGGTATTGATCTCTCAACCAGCATGACGTAAAATTGCTGTTTGTGGGAGTTCGCTGTGATCCAATTAGCTTCCACATTGCCTGCTTAAGTACTTCCTTGGCTGTTAAGTACTTTGGCATGTCCTAGCGTTGTGAAAATCTCTACATAGTCATAAACCCCACAAGCTCTTTCTTTGCAAATAAAAAGAGAATACTGGGGAAGCTCAGCAGGTCTGGCAGCATCTGTGGGGAGAGAAACAGAGTTAACATTTTGAGTCCATTCTGACTCTGCTTTGGAGCTTTCTGCTCGGGTTGCCCGTATGTCCCAGTGCTTGATCCACAAGGAATTAGTATTTTTCTTGGCTAGAAAGTGCCGCAGTGAAATAATTAGATGCAACGGTGTCACTCTTCAATTTCGTCATTTCATGCATTTCTGCACATGTCCTTCACATTCACAATTCCTCATCAATGGCATTAAAACTGTAACAGCACAGACTGTTCCAGACACTGTACACCCACTGTGAAAATGGCCTCTTAATTCAGATTATCTCTGCTTGTGTTATATCCGCCTGGGGGCTCCGAACAGGAATGCCACCTTTCGCCAAGCTTGAAAGAGAACAAGGCACATAGCAGAGGTGAGGGTGGGACAAAGATTGTGGTTTCAGTTTTGAAGTTTTTTTTCACTGCTGAGCTTCGTTAAACTGGTTAATCTCAAACACTAAATAAATCAATGCATTTTGCCTGATGTAAGTGACAGAATGGGAGAGTAACATTGTTCTTGATTCTAGCAGGTACACACTGTTTGATTTCAATTTTATCAGTTTCTTACTCACTGATAGTCAGGGACAGGCTAGAGACAGGAGAATGGGCTTGAGGAGGCCCAGGACTTGCATGTCCTCGGCAGAGTGCTGTCTTTTGGTCTCCCCCACACCATGGAAAAGACCTTGGTAGACAACAGGAGTCTGGATGAACATACTAGACAGGCAGGAAGCTGAAAGTGATTGAATGGCAGAGCAGACTTGATGGGCCAAATGGCTTAGCTCTCCCTCCTATATCTTATGATCTGGGTACAGAATCATTGGCACAAACCTTGATTCTGAATCCCAATCCTGGTACTTAGAGAGTTAGAGTCATAGAATTGTACCGCACGGAAACAGACCCTTCGTTCCAACTCATCTATGCTGACCAGATATCCTAAATTAATCTAGTCCTGTTTATCAGCACTTGGCCCATATCCCTCTAACTTCCCATTCATATACCCATCCAGATGCCTTTTGAATTGTACCAGCCTCCGCCACTTCCTTTGGCAGCTCATTGCACACATGCAATGCCCTCTGTGAAGAAGTTGCCCCTTAGATCCCTTTTAAATTGTTCCCCTCTCACCATCAAACCTATGCTGTCTTTTGTCAAGTTTAGAGAGGTGCTGGAGAAGCACAGCAGGTCAGGCAGCATCCGAGGAATGGGAAAATCGACGTTTCAGGCATAAGCCATTCATCAGGAATGAGGCTGTGAGCCTTGGGAATGGAGAGATAAATGAGAGGGGGCGGAGCTGGGGAGAAGGTAGCTAAGAGTGCAATAGGTGGATGGAGGTGGGGGTAAAGGTGATAGGTCGGAGAGGATGGTGGAGAGGATAGGTGGGAGGGAAGGGACAGGTCTTGAGGATGGTGCTGAGCTGGAAGGTTGGAACTGGGATAAAGTGGGGGGAGGGGAAATGAGGAAACTGTTGAATCCACATTGATGACCTGGGGCTGGAGGGTCCCGAGGCGGAAGATGAGGCATTCTTCCTTCAGGTGTTGGGTGGTGAGGGAGTGGCGATGGAGGAGGCCCAGGACTTGCATGTCCTCGGCAGAGTGCTGTCTTTTGGTCTCCCCCACACCATGGAAAAGACCTTGGTAGACAACAGGAGTCTGGATGTACATACTAGACAGGCAGGAAGCTGGAAGTGCACAGTGAACCAGACAGAGTAAGGAGGTGCAGAAGTCGACGTTTCGAGTGTAACTTCTCCATCTCCTGATGCTGCCTGGCTTGCTGTGTTCTTCCAGCCTCCTGCTAGTCTATCTTGGATTCGAGCAGATTGTTTGACTCTAACCTGGAAAAGACCTTGGCTATTCGCCCCATCCATGCCCCTCATGATTTTATAAACCTTTATCAGGTCGCCCCTTGGCCTCTGACGCTCCAGGGAAAGTAGTCCCAGCCTGTTCAGCCTCTCCCTATCCTCCAACCTGGGCAACATCCTTGTAAATCTTTTCTGAGCCCTTTTAAGTTTCACGACATCTTTCCTGTAGCAGCTGCAGTTAACAGTGGGTAGGAACTGGCATTGAGGGCGATTCTGGGGGTGGGGTTGGGGGGTGTGTGCTAGTGCTTTCAGATGCTTTGACAAAGTGGCATGTTGACGGAGGCATCAAAACAAGATAAAGAAAGGGAGGGAAGGCAGGAGAGGAATGGAAAGGGTCAGTCCCATCGGGGAAGACAGGGGGAGAAAGAGAGGAAAATTAAACTGGAGGCGGCGACTCAATAACTAAGGAGAGTGGAAAGCCAGACAGATAGAGTGACAAAAGAAAATAGAGTGGGGGAGGTAGGCGGGGATTAAAATTCCTCTATTCCATATATGGTAATAAAAGAAAGGCAAAGTCATTTCGTGTTCGATCGCTGTTCTTAAGGTCACACAACTCAAAAACAAAAGGAGAATGGAGGGGGGGCGGGTATTGTGGTAACACACAGAGACACAGATCTCTGAGGGATATCTCCCTTTCCTTGGGGTGTCCCTTATCTGCACCCCCCCCCCCACATTCCTGCAGTGCTCTCGGAGCTGGACCCCCTTCAGGAGGGGCTGACATTCCGCCCCTCCCCACCACTTCACAAAACTTTTTGGAAAGAAAAAAAATCTTTTTTCTCTCAGAAGAATAATGGATCATTACGGTTTTTTTTGCCAGCTTTGTTTCCTCACGTCAGCAAAAAAAAAACAGCAAAGAGACACAATCAGAAACTTTCTCTGTACGGGCTGTGTCTAAAAGTAAACCCTCCCCTTGTGCTCTTTCCACACTCCTCCTCCTCCCCCCTCCCCAAATTACACATCCCCACCCCCTCAGCACAAAAAAACCCCAGCAATAATGAGGGGGGGGGGGGGTGAGTCTGTAAAAAGTTGCTTTGGTTGAATTTTTGTTTACATCTATTTCAGTGTGTGTTTTTGGGAGGAGAATGGGAGGGGTGGGGGGTGAGAGGTAGGGAGGAAGCCAGGAAATTGACAAAGACTTGTTTTCCATAGTAAGGTTTCGCTGTTCTGATTTGCTCAGGTCGAAAAGCAACGAGACTGAGAGCTCATGAATAATTAAAACCGCGAGCCTTGGAGCCTGTAGGAACGGCGCTGACCGAACGAACACTCCTTGGAAACTTGAGTTTCCTCAACTTTTTTCTCTCTCTCACTCACTCGCCTGGACTTTCCAGACGGCCGATCATGAAAGTCTTGATTATTTTCCACTCGCACTTTTGAAGACTTGGACTGGGGCGGGGGAGGGTGGGTGGGGGAACTTTTTCTTTGGGGAAAAAAAAGTTTTGGAAAAAGTTTTCCAAACTTTGTATTTATTATTTTTTTAAAAAAAGACACTTTATATCTATCTATATCATTTTGCAATGGATCAAAATCCTATTCCGCCACCGGGACAGACCATTGTCCGAGTTCTGGGAGATTCCGAGACCGATTTGGAGGCGTTATTTAACGCCGTGATGAACCCCAAACCAGGCGCTGTCCCGCACCAGGTGCCCATGAGGATGAGGAAACTGCCCGAGTCTTTCTTCAAGCAACCGGACTCCGGATCGCACTCGCGTCAGTCCAGCACCGACTCCAGCAGCAACTTGCCCCAGTTCCAGGTGCAGCACATCCGATCGCACTCATCCCCGGCCTCTCTGCCCGTCAGTGCTAACCCGAACTCGCAGCCGTACGCCCACCTCCGGCAGCAGTCCTTCGACAACATAGACGATGTGCCGCTGCCCCCTGGTTGGGAAATGGCCAAAACGCCGTCAGGCCAGAGATATTTCTTAAAGTGAGTACACCTTGTACATTTCCAGCTCCCATTTCAACCCACCCTGAACTTTGCCCTACTTTCCAGACGCGCTGAGCGATCAAAGCAACAGCAAAGTCTCCCTTGTGCTTGCCCTGAATAACCTCAGAGGGATGGAATTAATTCTGCGGGAGGGTCACTCGTTAACTCTGCTTTCTCTCCACAGATTCTGCCAGACCTGCTGAGCTTTTCCAGCAGGTTTTGTTTTTGTTTTTGTTGAGGGGGAGGTGGGACTGGATTTGGATTCGACACGATGGGCCAAATGGCCTCACGCTACACTGTAAATCTTGTTAATTTGATAGTTATAAATCTCTATGAATGAAGTGGAGGTGCCGGTGTTGGACTGGGGTGCACAAAGTAAAAAAATCACACATTTTCACTCAATGAATGAAAATATCCCGTCGCTGACATCCCCCCAGCCCCCACCTCCAGTTAATTTTTATTTTTGACAAGGGTAGGCTTGAAAATAAAGTGAAAGTTTGTAACTCTTTCTTTTGGTTTGGTCAACAAGAACAGGCTTGTTTTGTTAAATGTAACCAATCTCCTTTGTTACGTACATAGTTTGGTCCATTTGCAAAGAAAAGTTAAGTGACCTACAGGAAGAGTTATCCATCTGAAGATTTTGCAAAATCCTTGCTCTCTCAATAGTATTGAAAGAATGAGATTGACTAAAAGGGTCAATGAGATTGGCACAGTCCACAGAAGACTGAGCACAGTGGCCGCGATTGGAGTGGTAAAATGGGCAGAAAACACTTGTACAGATTGTTGCTGTCCAGATGCCCAGTTTGTTCAAATGACATTCTGGGCTTGCCAAGGTGAGAAATGTTTGCTATTTCATAATGTGACTTGGAAATGGCACTTTGAGTAACCAGTGTTCTAAAGAGAAGCAAAAGCGGAATTGATGAAGAGTCACTGGACTCAACATTGACACTGAAGTCACTCCACAGACATGGCCAGACCTAGTGGATTTCTCCAGCAATCTCTGTTTTGGTTTCAGATCTCCAGCACCCACAGTTTTTTTTTGTTTTCTTTGATTGGGTCTCCTTTAGAGCATAATTAAAAATCACACAACGCCAGGTTTATTTGGAAACACTAGCTGTTGGACTATAACCCAGTGTTGTGTGATTTTTAAATTTGTCCATCCCTGTCGAACACCGGCACCTCCACATCTCGGAACATAAGACATAGGAGCATAGGCAGGCCATTCAGCCCATCAACTTCACTCCACCATTCAACAAGACCATGGTTGTTTTGATAATTGTCAAGTCCACTTTCCTACCTTCCTCCTGATAATCCTTGATTACCTTACCGGTTAAAAATTGCAGCCTTGAGTATACTTAATGACCCAATCTCGACATCCCTCTGTGGTTAAAAAAAATCCCCCAGATTCACTATCCTCTGAGAGAAGAAGTTCCTCGGGTGGCACGGCAGCTCAGTGTTTAGCACTGCTGCCTCACAGCGCCAGGGATCCCAGGTTCAATTCCAGCCTTGGGCAACTGTCTGTGTGGAGTTTGCACATTCTCCCTGTGTCTGCGTGGGCTTCCTCCGGGTGCTCCGGTTTCCTCCCATCCAAAGATGGGCAGGTTAGGTGAATTGTCCATGCTAAATTGTCCATAGTTGTTAGGTGCATTAGTCAGAGGGCGGGTGGCTTACTCTTCGGAGGATTAGTGTGGACTTGTTGGGTGGAAGGGCCTGTTTCCACACTGTAGGGAATTTAATCTAATCGCTGCCTTAAATGTGTGACCTCTTATTCTGAGATGATGCCCTCTGGTCCTAGGCTCTCCCAGAAAGGGGAAGCAACCTTCCTGCACTTAGTCTAAGAATCCTGTTTGTTTCAACGCAGTTGCATTTCATTCTTCTAAATTCCAATGAGACCAGCCCCAACCTTCTCAACTTCTCCTTATACCCCATCCAAACCCAGAATCAGCCAAGTGCGTGTATGGAATGAGCTGTCAGAGGGAGTGGTGGAGGCTAGTTCAATTCAACATTTAAAAGGCATTTGGATGGGTATATGGGTTTGGAGGGATATGGGCCACGTGCTGGCAGGTGGGACTAGACTGGATTGAGATATCTGGTCAGCATGGATGGGTTGGACCGAAGGGTCTGTTTCTGTACTGTAAATCCCTATGACTCTAAGTGAATCTTCTCTGGATTGCAGTATATCCAATGCTGATATATCTTTCCCTAGGTAAGGGGCCTGTAATTGTTCACACTATTCCAGTTATGATCTGACTTGTGCCTTGTATAGTTTTAGAATCATAGAATCATCATAGAATCATAGAATTCCTACAATGTAGAAACAGGCCCTTCAACCCAACAAGTCCACACTGACCCTTTGAAGAGTAACCCACCCAGACCCATTCCCCAATCCTATTATCTTATGTTTACCCCTGACTAATGCACCTCACCTACACATTCCTGAAGACTATAGGCAATTTAGCATGGCTAATCCACCTAACCTGCACATCTTTGGATTGTGGGAGGAAACCGGAGCACCTGGAGGAAACCCACGCAGACACGTGGAGAATGTGCAAACTCCACACAGACAGTTAACTAGGGTGCAAAAGTGAAGTCAGAGAGAGTCTGCTTTATATACAGTGCACTGGACATTGTCTAAACTCCAATCTCTGAACATCCCTTCACACTAATTCCTGTGCCAACTTTAGCTCTCTGAATGTGACTCTGTACTTTGCGCTAGTTTGCTCTCTGGACTTGCTAACTATACACTAGCAACCTGATCCAACTCACTTTTTACGGGTTCCAACCAGCTGTTAGGGAGATTCATGTCCAGTCAGTTTCTGCAAAACTTGTTTTTATCTGCAGATTTTAAACTTGGCACTAGATGGGAGAAGGATAATGTCTTAAGCCCCATGAATGCACGTCACACGACTTCCTCCCCATTCTGTTTGAGGATCCCTGTGTAGTTGCTGTCAGGATGTTTTTGCTGTATATTTGGGAGAGGGATATTGTCGAGCCCTTGTTGGTGACCTTGTTTATATGCTGATCCATCCTCCTTTTTGCATGCTGTTGACAGTCTTCTATTGGGTGCAAGATTTTTTTTGTTGTGTTTGCTATTATTCATCAGGATTGGCAGAGAATGTGTACTTTTTGCCAAATTAATTGAGAAACATTTTAGAGGCAAGCAAGCCTTCAGCCAATGCAATCTCCACCCATCCCTCAGAAGCCTTACCAAGGGATAACCTATGTCCATTATCTGTAACACCATTTATCTTTTGTGCCATTACACCACATAAGTTACATAATATTACTGTCAAGGTTAAAATTTATAGCCTCCCACTCAGTGACTGCTGATACTGTCACTGCTGGTAGTTGGTAGTTCTTTTAGCATTAACACAATATTTGCCATTTGACTGGATAGTCAATATTCTGAAGACTTAACTACACAGTATAGACAACAGCTAAATGTTTCTAGTTATTTGTTCACCAGCTTTACCAAAGGGAAATAGAGTATACTGTATCTCTACTGATCTCAAAGTGCTTTAAAAGTTCAGTGGACAACGAGGTGATAATGACCAGATCCTCTGTCCATGGGTATTGGTTGAAGAAATCATATTGGCCATAATAGCAGGGAGAGCCATCCTGCTCTTATGGAGTCACAAAGTCATACAGCATGGGAACAGACCCTTTGGTCCAATTAGGCAAAAGTGAGGACTGCAGATGCTGGAAATCAGAGTCTAGATTAGAGTGGTGCTGGAAAAGCACAGCAGGTCAGGCAGCATCTGAGGAGCAGGAAAATTGATGTTTTGGGCAAAAGCCCTTAATCAGGAATGAAGGACTTTTGCCTGAAATGTCAACTTTTCTGCTCCTCGGATGCTGCCTGACCTCTAATGCAGATCCCTTTGGTCCAACCAGTCCATGCCAAACATAAACTCAAACTAAACTAGTCCCACCTGCCTGCTCCAGGCCCATATCCCTCCAAACATTTCCTATTCATGTATTTATTCAAATGTCTTTTAAACGTTGTAATTGTGCCCACATCCATCATTTCCTCAGGAGGTTCATTCCACAGGCGAACCACCCTCTGTGTAAAATATTTACCCCTCTTTTTAAATCTCTCTCCTCTCACCTTAAAAATGTGCCCCCTAGTCTTGAAATCCCCCGTCCTAGGGAAAAGACAGCTACCATTAACCCTATCTATACCCCTCATGATTTTATAAACTTCTATAAAGTTGTCTCTCAACCTCATTTTAGGACTATCTAGTTGTAACATCACAGACAGTGTGTAGCACACTCTCAATACTGCACTGGAGCATTAGCCCAAATTCTGCCCTCATGGCTCTAAACTGGGGTCTGAATCCCCGCTTTCTAAACAAATGTGAGTGCGATATTTGACAGGATTATGCATGTAAATCTTACTGTGTGGCTGAAGCATGTTTTGAAACATTAACAACATACCTGTGGTATGCAGGTGAACTTAAAAAAAGAAGCTTGACCTGATATCTTAGGAAATAAATGCATTGATTTGTGTGGCCTTGTGTGATGCATTCAATACATTTCTGAATTTTAAGTCTAGGTTGAAGAAATAAACCTGCTGGTGAATTTTTCCATTTTGCACCCAGCAGGACAGATGCAAGAATATCAAATTTCAAAGGGGTTAACAATGTCAGAAGCTGTGTGTGTTCATGTCCTCTGTAGGCAAATGGGACTTTTTTTTGAATTCGTCAAAAATTATATGATAATGCATTTTCCATGACAACATGATGACCAATCAGATTTGACTTGCCAACCAATTAGTGTCCTATCCGCTCACAATATAAATTGCTACTCCCTTTGAAATTTGGCATTCTTGCACCTGTCCTAATGGAGTGCAAGATGAAAAACTTCAACAGCATGGTTTCTTTTTTCATGAATTCCAGCTTCTTTACTACCTGCAATTGTTCTTGAATTATGTGCAAAGTCTTTAGAATTAAGGCTGAGGGGTGACCTTACAGAGGTTTATAAAATCATGAGGGGATAAATAGACAAGGTCTTTTCCCTGGGGTGGGGGAGTCCAGAACTTGAGGGCATAGGTTTAGGGTGAGAGAGGAATAATTTAAATGAGACCTTTGGGGCAACTCTTTCACGTAGAGGGTGGTGCGTATATGGAATGAGCTGCCAGAAAGTGGTGGAGGCTGGTACAATTAGAACATTTAAAAGACATCTGGATGGGTATATGAATAGGAAGGGTTTAGAGGGATATGGGCCAAGTGCTTGCAAATGGGACTAGATTAGGTTAGGATATCTGGTTGGCATGGATGGGTTGGACCGAAGGATATGTTTCCATGCTGTACATCTCTATGACTTTATGACTCTAATTGCTTCATCTCATCTAAATAATAAGTATGATATGTTGGCCCCAATGTCATTGGCTGTAGCTAGGGAGCAGGCTGGTGTGGGAGAGACAGATGAGGATTGATGGAACAGGTTGCAATATTAGCTGCTGATCGACATTCGGTTGCCTTGCCTGAGAACAACTATGTGTGAAACGCAGACCAGAAGAGGGTTAAACATGGCTGTGATGTCCTTGATGGTGAAGGAACTTAGTGACTTCTCACAAATCACTGGGGCTTTTATGCACCATTAGCAGCCTGTGCCATGGATTCACAGTTTAGGATTCAGGCTGAGGGGGTGACATAATAGAGGTTTATAAAATCATGAGGGGATAAATAGTCAAGGTCTTTTCCCTGGGGTGGGGTGTCCAGAACTAAGCGGCATAGGTTTAGAGTGAGATGGAAATACTTTAAAAGGGACCTAAGGGGTGCAGCAAATTATGGCTTTTATCATGCCATTTGTTGCTTGGGACACTAGACTTGGGCTGGGAGGAGAGAGGAAAGATACAACAGCGAGTTTGGAAAAAGACAACCCTTAAAAGGTAATCGGAGAATGACTTCAGATTTTTAAAAACCTCAGGGTTATTTTCTTGGCAGAATTTGCACATTTTTGTTTGTTTGTGGCTGAATCACAACAGTTGGTATTCAAGCACTGGACTACCAAGTTAAGACATGGACGTCTTGTCAAAGGTATGCACATCTGCTGAACAACTAAAGATGGGCAAACAAGCAAACAGTTGTTTTGAATTGTTGGAAGTGTAATGACTACAGTAAGTTTGGTTCTGGATGAAACCTCAAGGTGTAGGAAGTAAATTCCAAAATTCACTTAAGAGTGGCTGTTGAATCAGGAATGTAGTTTACTTGCAGTTTTTGTTTCCAGTGCTCAAATAACAAAAGTTGTGAAGGGCCTTCAAAACAAAGCCTAAAGCTTAAAACTTAGAAAATTGCTAATGATACACAAAGCTAAGTGAGAATGTAAGCTGTGAGGAAACTGCAAAGAGATGGAGATAGTTAAGAGAGTCCTGATGATGGATCCTGCCCATAACATCGACTCATCTGATGCTCTCTGACCTGCTGTGCGTTTTCCAGCTCCCCACTTTATCGACTCTGACTTTCCAGCATCTGCAGTCCTCACTATCTCCAAGAGAGTAAGCAACCAGGTGACAGATGGCATGTAATGCAGCAAAATATTATCAACTTTAAAAGTTAGAAGAGAGAAGCAACATTTTATAGAAAAGAATGTTGATATTCAGAGTCTGGGTGCATTCACTGAGAAACACAAGACAGTTGGCATGAAAGCCATCAGGAGCGCCTATGACGTATTGACCTCCAATACAAGGGAATAACCCAAATTTAAGAATAAGAAAGCCTGGCTACAGTCATGCAGGGCTTTAGTGATACCATACCTGGAATATAATGTGCAGTTCTTGGTCTCCATATTGAGACAAACATACACTTATGTTGGGTGGGGGAGTGATACAATTAGCTAAGTGGCGAGATGGTTCATGTGCAAGTCAGATTGCAAACAACCAATTTCCATTCTGGTTGAGGTAGCCTTGAGGTAAGTCTCCTCGTGGTAAATAAAAGCGTAGCACCGTTACATGGTTATTTCACTAATCACCATGGACCTGCCTCTAGGAGGAGAATAAATATACTTGCATCGGAGGCAAAAGTTCACCACATTGCTTCCTGGGGTGACAAGGTTGCCCAGCGATGAGAGACTGAGTAAATTGGGTCCCTATTCTCTGCTTTTAGAAGAATGGGAGGAGATCTCATGAAACGTACCATATTCTGAAGGGGCTTAAGCTGACAGGATAAAGGCTGAATCATTGAGGCCTGAGATGAGGAGAAATTTCTTTGCCCAAAGGATTCTGAATCTTTGGAATTTTCTATCCCGGGAGCGTTTGGTGCTCTATGATTGAATACATTTGAGACTGAGATCGACAGAGATTTGGTCTCTCAGGGTGGGAGTTTGGAGTTGAAACCGAAGATAGCTATGAGTGCATTGAATGGTGGATCAGGCAAAGTGGGCTGTATGACATACTCCTGCTGCAACCTTTTATATTCTTGCGTGAAAGTTTGTCAGTTGTCTCTATGACTACTTCACAACTCATTCAATGCTCACATTGAGTTCATCTTTTCCCGCATGTAACAGATGCAAAATGTTTTATGCATTGATGGTTGTCATAAAGTGCTGTTGTGAAAAGACAGCAAGCCCATTCATAATTTTGGTCCTCGTAAGTCTCGCAGTTTTCTTGTTTTCAATTGATTCCACAAACCTAAAAAGGTGAAAGCAGCAACTTGCCTTGCTGACTCAAAACAGCCAAGACTTGTAACTCCTCAAAATAATAACACCACACAGTTTTATTGACTGCAAAGCAGCTTACCTCGAAATGTCAGGTGAACATAGGAACAAGAACAGGATATTTGGCCCTTTGAGCTTGTTACAATTTGAGATACTGGCAAACGCAGCATGCCTGATGGTACTTGTATTATTGCTTTTGGAGATAACTGGACCCTTCTTTCGACTTCTAATGACTTTATGCCCAGGAGCAGTTCCTCTCCCCGTCATTATAATACTAACGTCAGTACTCATGACAAAACAGATCAGTGCATGCACAACAGACGTGTTTCTGTCTTGGCCTTTCCTGCCTGCATCAACTAGGTTTTGGAGTTAATTTGGAAAGTTCGGAACGATAGCAGTTTATATTCACTGGTGACATCAATTCAAGGGATACAGTTCAGTGATTCCTAACTTATTGCATAGCTCTTGCAACCCAGGCCACCAGAAATTAGGGACGCTAGGCTGCTCAAAATACATTTCCTTTTTGTATACACTTGTAGGGTGCCAGTCAGTTGCAATCTAGAGAGTAATTCAGCAAAGAATTCTTATGATATCTTGAACCATGACAACAGATTCCTCATATTGAATTAAAAAGCAAAATACAGCGGAGGGTGGAAATCAGAAACCGGCACAAAGAATGCTGGAGAAACTCAGAACCTCTGAAGAAGAATCATATGGAATCTGAAACTTTAACTCTGTTTCTCTCTTCACAGATGCTGCCAGACCTGCTGAGTTCCTCCAGAATTCTCTCTGTTTGCCTCATATTAAGTTACTGCTTGAATTACTTGGCCAGCTATGTGTTTTCTTTCACAATATATAGTTCATGTACTATTTTTAAAAAAACAATTTCCAAAATAATTATTTTATTTTAGTACAGAAGAGGGACAAGGTTAACCAAAGACAATAATGAGATAATGGTAATTGTTTTCATGAAGGAATTATATTTAGTTCTTTTGGGTAAAGGGATGAAAGGGAATGGGTAGAAAGTAGGAACAGGGGACTGAGTTGAATGAACTGCCATGATCATGTTGAACGGTGGAGCATTCTTGAAGGGCTGAATGGCCTATTCCTGCTCCTATTTCCTGTTACTAAGTGCATGAAAGCTTATTCTCATTGAAGT
>NC_057722.1:66710591-66751214 GCF_004010195.1 Chiloscyllium plagiosum | reverse complement strand
CTATCATCATTATACATAGTTTCAAAGTTAGCAGTAACATGGATGTTTACTGGGACTGCATCTTTGAAAATATTGCGGTGAAAGATAACTACAGGTCTCAATGAGCAGTGTTGAATTCCCTTGTACTTGATCTATGCCAAGTGTACTAAACCTAAATAGGATTGACTCAATAAAATGAACTGTTCTTCTTCAGTACTGTGATATTAGGCCACAGTGCCAGAGTGATTTCTGTTGTCGTATTTCCGGTTTGTCAGGGAAGGAATCAATAATGCAGATCACTGCAGGGAAAAAGATTCTGTTGTCTCTCATTAGTAGGAATGATGTGAAGATGACACAGTCTTCATATTATAAGTCAGACAACTGATTATGTCGAGGAAGAGAACACCCGAGCCTAATTTTTGACATGTCTTTGAGTTAAACGTGTCCCAAGTCCCATCATCCCAATCTTGCTGATGTACATCGACATGTAATGCAAGTTCCCCTCCCATCTACATGCCATCCTGATTTGGAAGCACATTGCCATTCCTTATTGTCACTAAATCAGACACCTGGAACTCTACCTCTAACAACAATGTAGGTGTCCCCTAGACACTAGCTCCTAAAATTGCAGCGATTCAAGAAGACAGCTCATCGCTACTTTCTCCAGAGTAGTTAGAGATAAATGTCAGCGCAGCCAGAGATATCCACACAGTGTGAAGAACAGAAACATACTCACGTCCAACATGAAGGGGGGACGAACTGAAAATTGTTCATACGTTCGCGCAACATCGAGGGCCGAAGGGTATGTTCTGCGCTGTAGAGTCATAGAGATGTACAGCATGGAAATACACCCTTCGGTTCAAATTTCCGTTTTATTGGTTAAAACATTAAAATGAATGCTTTCTTTTGCCTCCCTCACTCCATCTTCCCTAAACTCTGTGACCTCCTCCAGGCCTCTGAGTTCTCTGTGTTCTTCCAGTTCAGTAGAAATTGTAGTCAATGTAGCATACAAGCTGCAGGACGGCAACTTCAGTTCTCACAAGGAACATGGGTCCCAGCGGAATTAAGTTGGCACTTGGTGATAGTCGTGGCCTAGTAGCGGAGCTAAAGAATGAATAAGATGCTAGGCGTACTATCTATGTTCAAAGTTTGGGTGAAGATTTGTAGCTCGGGTGTCGTTGTTGTGGTACTATCTATGTGACTTCATCCTGTCCTATGTTCATTAGATCTCAGTGCTTCTCCAGCTCTGGTCTTTTGTATATCACCTACATTAATTCCTCCACAATTGGAGCCAGTGTTTTCCTCTGCCAAGGGCCGAGCCCCTGTATTCCCCAGTTCCTCCCCAAAATTTCTCTGAAACCTTCTCCACCAATAAAATGCTCATTAAAATCTGCTTCTTTGACTAACCCTTTCATGATCAGTCTATTTCTCACTCAGTGACCCTGTCTAATTTATGTAGCAGCACTTCTTAAAAACACTTTTACGCCTATCTTTAAAGGAGCTTTATAAATGCAGGCTGTCGCTGCATTGTACCTGGGGGTGGGGAAGAGGGGCCAAAGTGACAAAATCATTCTCCTGCCTCTTGTCAATTTAGGTTTGTCTTTGTTGAACCAAATCGGTCAGGTGCACTTTGCAAAGGCCAGTTGGAAAACCAAAAAAGCCCGAGGTGTTATTTCAGGGCTCCAAACCAGTTTGGCCTCCATACGACCCGACTCATTCGTTAGGAATGAGAGAGGAAGCCAAAATTTCAGAACACTTAACTTCATTCAGTTTACAAGTTTGGCTTAAGGCCCATGTTCTACTAGTTTGGCAGCTAGGAAGTGCAGTTGAATATTTTGAGTGAAGACTTGCGTCACTGCATTAGCCTATCTTTGAAGCGATTCCGTGTTGCCCTCCCACACCCACCTACATCAGCTTCTGGATTGAATGAACAACAGCCTGCATTTATGTACAACCTCTGACATCATAAAATAGCCCAAACTCCTTTGTAGAAGTGTTATCGCCAAGGCTAAGAGGGCAAATTTAAGCAGGGTGTCGGGTCTTAGATTTCAGAAAGGGTCTTAAAGAGGGAAAGGTAGTGAGGAGGTTTTGCTGAGAATTACTGAGCAAAGACAGTTAGAGTTATGCTCACCAATGGTGAAGGGAAAGGAAGCGGGGCTTGTATAAAAGGCCAAGTTTGATGAACATGGGGTTCTTTACAGGTTTAAAAATGTGTTGCTGGAAATGCACAGCAGGTCAGGCAGCATCAAAGGAGAAGGAGAATCAACGCTTATGCCCGAAACGTCGATTCTCCTTCTCCTTTGATGCTGCCTGACCTGCTGCGCTTTTCCAGCAACACAGTTTTAAGCTCTGATCTCCAGCATCTGCAGTCCTCACTTTCTCCTAGTTCTTAACAGGTTGCAGAGCTGTAGAAAGTTTCAGTGACAGGGAGCTAGATAATAAACCACTTAATCTTCTAAGTTATTGCTTTGACTTTTACCCTGTTTATTGGAGTTAATTTCTCCTCTGCGAATCACCTTAAGTAATATCTATTAATTATTGATGAAATAAAGACAAAAAGTGCGAGAGAAACTCAGCAGGTCTGGCACTATCTGTGGAGAGAGAAATCAGTTAACATTTCAAGTCCAGTGTGACTCTCCTTCAGAGCTGGGTGTGTAAATGAAGGTCAGCATTGTCTGGACTTCACCATGAAGAAAAAAGGGAACAGAAGAACATGCACTTTGATAGTTTCTTCAGTGGTCAGTGTGGTACTGGCTGACCATTTGGAAGAGTTGCTGGATGTATGTTTTGGACACCAGACCTCAGTGTGACAGTCTTGGTTCAGCACTTAAAAATTCTGATGCTCAAAAGGTTGGCCAAAGAAATGGAAGCTGAAACAAACAAAAACAGAAATTATTGGAGAAACTCAGCAGGTTTGTCAGCATCTGTAGAGAGAAAACAGAGTTCATAGAATCTCTCAGTGTGGAATCAGGCCATTTGGCCCAATAATTCCACACTGGCCCTCCAAAGAATAACCCACTCAGACCCATTTCCCTCACCTATTACTATACATTTACCTCTGACTAATGCACCTCACCCATACAACTCTGAATGCTATGGGCGATTTAGCATAGCCAACTCACCTAACCTGCAAATCTTTGGATTGTGGGAGGAAAGCAGTGCACCCGGAGGAAACTCACGCAGACACGGGGAGAATGTGCAAACTCCACACAGCTGCCCAAGGCTGGAATCAAACCCTGATCTCTCGCGCTGTGAGGCAGCAGGGCTAACCACTGAGCCATCATGCTACCCCATGTTTTGATTCCAGTGACCCTTCTTCAGCAGTTCTGCTGTTCTTCAAAATGACAGATAACAAGAGCAGGAGTAGGCCATTTGGCCCATTGAGCTTGGTCTGCCAATCAATATGATCATGGTTGATCCCCTATCTCATCATTTGTCTTTACTTCCAGCTGAGAGATGTCATAGCGCAACATTCCTGTAGTAGTGCATTTAGTTGGACTGTAAGCTTTGACCTCTCAGCTGTCTGGAGTTGGATTTGAATGGTTGACCTGTTGATTAAAGAGATGTGATTGCTGCCCACTAAGCTTACACTGTCTTGTGTGGCACAGTGATTGTATCTGTACTTTTGAGATAGGAGGCCCAGATTCAGGTTCCTACCTACTCCATAGGTATGGCATAATATCTCTGAATAGGTTGATCAGAAAGTATCTCGAAGGAGGGAACACCCTATATTTAGGATTCAAGGTTATTGTCATGCAAAGTTTTTCATTTGTATAAATCCATTCTGGATCTTGACCCTTTCAGTCTCATTTAATCCAAGTAGTTCCTTTCACATGCTGAGCTCTTTCATTAACCTTGATTTGGCGAGCTGGCAAGCAACACTTTCAGTGTCGTACAAGTTGGGCGTCAGTGTGAAACTATACCATGTGATCCACCTGCTGAAAGACTTTTCAAATTGAAGATTGATGTGTGATCCAGGCAAGGGGCCAATTTAATATAAAGTGTACGCTTGGCACAAGTTTAACTCTTTCTTGGGCACAAACTCTCCTGTCACCAATGAGCTATTTTCATCACCTGGAGTGGGCAAGCTATTCAAGCGCTAGTACAGAGCCTCCCAGATTATGGACCTTGGCCGTTGGTGAGGTTGCCAGGTGAGGTTTTGGGGAAATGTGCTCTGACGCCTCCATGGGCACTTTGGAGCTCAGAATGAGTCCTGACCATATGATGCCTTTCCAATGCCCACACTATCGAGAGGGCAACCTGCTCACTTGAGAAGCCCCCCTCCTGTTGAATGGTAACCAGTTTGGAAAGGCCGGTGATTGGTCTACTTGATTTTTCATCTGCCTCATGAGGGAGATGGTGGAAGGGAAGAGTGAGGGTGAGTTGGTGGAAGAGGGTTGAGTTAGCATAGTGGGGGTGGTGCGGTGGTTGGTGAAGTTGGGTGAGAGACACTGGGTGCAGTGAAGGGAGTGAGAGATAGGGGATACACTCAACTCATTTTGCACCCCTTACCTGCAGCTCCCTTTGTTGAGGTCCCTTAATAGCTCAAGGTCCGACACCCCATTGCCACCCTGATCCCTCTTCAACCATTCTTTCACCTTCTAAGGTTTTCACCTCAGGTTCCATCAATACTGAGGCACAAAAGTGGGTCACACACTGCCTGAGTGCTAGTTCTGCCATCCAAGTAGATCATATTGATTGGCAGTTGAATTCTAAATTTCCACCTTAATTCCATTGTCCGAGCTTATCATAGAGGTACTGTATAGAGCCGTACAGCACAGAAACAGACCGTTCAGTCCAGCCAATCCATGCTGACCATAATCACAAACTAAACCAATCCCACCTGCCTGCGCTTAACCAATATCCCTCCAAGCATTCGTTATTCATGTACTTATCTAAATGTCTTTTAAACCTTGTAACTGTACCCACATCCACCACTTCCTCACTTGCTGTGTAAAACAAATTGCCCATCATATCTTTCTTAAAATCTTTCTCCTCTCACCTTAAAAATATTCCCCCAGTCTTGAAACCCCCACCCTTGGGAAAAGACACCTGCCGTTCACCTTATCCATACCCTTCATGATTTTATAAATCTCTATAAAGTCACATCTCAACCTCCTAGACTCCAGTGAAAAAGGTCCCAAACTATCCAGCCTCTCCGTAAAACTCAAACCCTCCATTCACAGCAAGATCCTGGCAAATCTTTTTTGAACCCTTTCCAGTTTAATAATCTCCTTCCTATAACTGGGCAGCCAGAACTGGACATAGTACTCCAAAAGAGGCCTCACTAACATCCTGTACAACCTCAACATAGTGTCCCAACTCCTATACTCAAAGGTTTGAGCAATGAAGGCAGTAAAGCTGAAGGTCCTGTTTGCCCACATTTTGAATGACATTTCACATTGGAAGAAAAAGTTGGATTAATATTTAATATCTCATTAAAAAGATAACACCTCACAGCAATTTAACACTCCGTCGGTCTCAGATCTGGACTAAACAAGTGATGTTTGAGCATGGAGGCAAGAATTATACTGACTGAACTAGCTGTCAGTGTTTATCAATGGCCAACAATGCAAATCCATTTAAAAAAAGAGGGATATGGGTCAAAAGCAACTAGATTAGTTTAGGATAACTGGTCGGCATGGACGAGTTGGACCGAACGATCTGTTTCCTTGCTGTACATCATTTAACACTCCATGATTGCTCATTTTATTCACTCACCCTCCACGAGCTGTGGCTCAGTGGTTAGCACTGCTGTCTTATAGCACTAGGATCCCAGGTTTGATTCCAGCCTCGGGTGACTCTCTGTGTGGAGTTTGCACATTCTCCCTGTGTCTGCATGGGTTCCTCCGGGTGCTCCGGTTTCCTCCCACAGTCCAAAGATGTGCAGGTCAAGTGAATTGGCCATGCTAAATTGCCCATAGTGTTAGATGCATTAGTCAAAGGGAAATGGGTCTGGGTGGGTTATTCTTCAGAGGGTCGGTGTGGACTGGTTGGGCTGAAGGGCCTGTTTCCAAACTGTAGGAAATCTAATCTAAACTATCTGCGTGGAGTTTGCACATTCTCCCTGTGCCTGCGCGGGTTTCCTCTTGTTTCGCTCCCACAGTCCAAAAATGTACGGGTTAGGTGGATTGGCCATGGGAAGGACAGGGTGGATCTGGGTGGGATGCTGTCCAAGACAGTCAGTGTGGACTTGATGGGCCAAATGGCCAACTTCCACATGGTGGAGTTCTATGATTCCCACCAACTATCTGCATCCTGAAATCTCAAAAGCTTGTTTTACCCAAGAGTAAATTAGAACCAGAGAGTTTTGTGTTTGTGACACAGCACTCAGGAATGCTGAGTGTTTCTATATCAGAGCAAAAATTCCCAAGGGTTTCTTTAATTAGCATCACAGGAGGATTCCCTTCCCTGTTCCTGCCTTGTTTGGTTTGGGGGAAGGGTTAGATCTCCCTGCATACGGTTAATAATTGCAGTGTCCCAAAGAAAGGAGTCGGGTGAAAGGTGGCTGTTTGTATTCTTTTTCACACATGAAACGCAAACAAAAGAGGTTGATGATGCAAATCCATATAGTTGTGATAATTCGTGCAATGGTTTTGTTGTCCTCTTATTGAATGGGGAGCAGTTGCATCTGAGATGTTGCCAAGAACCTATGAAAAGAAAAGGGCATGCATTCATGTAGCACCTTCCACAATTTCAGATTATCCCAAAGTGCTTCAGAGGGAGAAAGTGAGGACTACAGATGCTGGAGATCCGAGCCAGTAAGTGTGGTTCTGGAAAAGCACAGCGGCTCAGGCAGCATCTGAGGAGCAGGAGAATTGACATTTTGGGCATGCCCTTCATCAGGAATGCTGATGAAGGGTTTATGCCTGAAATGTCGACTCTCCTGCTCCGCAGATGCTGCCTGACCCGCTGTGCTTTTCCAGCGCCACACATTCAATTTCCCAACATTTGTGTTCCTCTGCAACCTCGCATTATAGAAGGTCGTGCTATGGAAACCCACTATAGAAAATTGCACGTAGAAGTTAGCTAATAGAAAGTCAGCATAGGCACTCATCCTCTTGCACGGATGCCTGCCTTGAAGTTTTCCTCCTCTCTCTACAAGAATCTCAGTGAGTGTTTCTCTCACTACAACCCCCAGGTCATCCACCTATCCACTCCATCCAACTCTCTGACTTATCACCTCCATCTCCACCCCCATTTTACCTATCGTACTCTATGCTACTTTCTCCTCACCCCCACCTCCCTCTCATTGATCTCTCCACTCTGCAGGCACCCTGCCTGTATTCCTGATGAAGGGCTTTTGCCCGAAACGTCGATTTTCCTGCTCCTCAGATGCTGCCTGACCTGCTGTGCTTTTCCAGCACCACTCTAATCCAAACTCAGTAGACAGTTCACATTATCCTAACAACATCCACGATTCGGTGAAAATGAGTACTGCAGATGCTGGAGATCAAAGTTAAGATTAGAGTGGTGCTGGAAAAGCACAGCAGCTCAGGCAGCATCCAAGGAGCAGGAGAATTGATGTTTCAGGCATTCCTGTGGAAGGTCTTTTGCCCGAAACATTGATTTTCCTGCTCTTGGATGCTGCCTGACCTGCTGTGCTTTTCCAGCACCACTCTAATCTTGACCAATGTCCATAATTCATCAATTGCATTATAGCCAATTCGCTGTGATGGAACATGCATCATAGCACTTGAAATCACAAGCTTTTGGAGTGTTGCCCCTTCATCAGGTGAATGTACTTTTGAAATGTAGTCACTACCAGTAATGCGACAGCAACTTATATTTATATAGCAGCTTTAATTCAGTGAGACATCCCAATGTACTTCACAGGAGCGCGATATAAGACAAAATCTGACACGGTCACACAGAGAGTGGTTAGGAAAACTTAGTCAAAGAGCTCAGTTCTCTTAAGAGTATCCTAAAAGAAGAAAAAGCCTAGTTGGGAGAATTATGGAGGGATTTCCAAAGTTTGGGGTCTAGGCATCTGTAGGTATAGGCACAAATAGTGGAATGATCACAATTACAAATGTTGAACAGTTCAGAATTGGAGGAACACAGAAGCATTCCTGATAGAGCCGCAGTAGGTCAATGACCTTTGGAGTTTTATTTTATTTATTCTTTCATGGGATGTAAGTATCAATGGCACCCACCCAACTGAGATAATTATAGATTGGGGAAAGGAGCCAATTATTCGTAACAGTATAATAATCGCCCTTGGGAAATATCAACAAACGGCATTCCTGATGAAGGGCTTTTGCCCTAAACGTCGATTTTACTGCTCCTCAGATGCTACCTGAACTGTTGTGTTTTTCCAGCACCACTAATCCAGAAATATCAACAAACATCTATTTGCAATTATTAGGACAAGGTTTTCAATTATCACTGACACAGGCAGGCTGTTTTTCAAAACAAAACTTTCTATTAAAGGGCTACGGATATAAATGACTTCATGTCATTACAGTTCTCCACACATTATTCTAAAGAAAATTGTGAATCCCATGTTGCCAGTTATGGCCCTTAGTTCAGTGAAAATGAGATCTGTTTGAACTTGGCACTGAGCTCAACTGAGTTATTTCTGCATTTGTTAGCCACGCCTTGTTCCCTTTCTCTGCCAACAAACATGGGATCTTTCAGAAATGGGAATGGGACTTCTGCATTTTTAAAGAGCAACAGAGTCTCTACCACTCCTTAAAAACCTAGGGATGTGACACCATTCAGGATTTGATTGAATAGGAGGGGGAAGGGAAAGGGATGAATTGAGTGTGGAAAAGTAATGTGGGCTATTTGTTTGCATGGATAACTGTTTCCATGTTGTTACTTAAATGTAGTTCAGCCATGAAGAATGTCCAATTGGATGAGACTGTGACATGGACTGGTGCCCATGGAATTTAATAGCCAGCAGAGTCAAAAGGGAATAAACATTGGGAATGTGGGATGTTCAGAGGATGTGTGCTGGAGTTTCACAAGAGTTTAGTCACTGTGAATTTGAACAACAAACTCCCTTTGTAACCAACAATGGCTAATTTTGAGTTCTGTGAGCAGTATTTGTTGCTTGAAGATTTGTTTTCATGCATTGAGGATTGAAAGTAAAACCTTGAGGTAAATAATTCAGAGCTTTAGGAGTAGACAAGAAGAAATAAATGGACTATTGCCAAACAACAAGGCATCCTTTTGATACAGACAGGCAGAGCGAGAAATATGTACTTTTAAGAGAACCATCCAGAAGGTCAGAGTTTGTGCAGTTTCTTTCAAAGAAAGTAACAGACCATTCAGAGAAAAAAAGGCTTTGAGAAGCAGCAGTACAGTTTGAAAACTTTCCAAAACAGAACAGAAAAAGAAGTCCTGTATGGCTTACAAACCCAGAAGAAATCCGCTGCAGAAGCACTAACATAAAACAAAGTGCAGATGCTGGAGGATCGGTGCTGGGTCCTCTACGTTTTGTCATTTATATAAATGATTTGGATGCGAGCATAAGAGGTATAGTTAGTAAGTTTGCAGATGACACCAAAATTGGAGGTGTAGTGGACAGCGAAGAGGGTTACCTCAGATTACAACAGGATCTGGACCAGATGGGCCAATGGGCTGAGAAGTGGCAGATGGAGTTTTATTCAGATAAATGTGAGGTGCTGCATTTTGAGAAAGCAAATCTTAGCAGGACTTATACATGTAATGGTAAGGTCCTGGAGACTGTTGCTGAACAAAGAGACCTTGGAGTGCAGGTTCATAGTTCCTTGAAAGTGGAGTCGCAGGTAGATAGGATAGTGAAGAAGGCGTTTGGTATGCTTTCCTTTATTGGTCAGAGTATTGAGTACAGAAGTTGGAAGGTCATGTTACAGCTGTACAGGACATTGGTTAGGCCACTGTTGGAATATTGCGTGCAGTTCTGGTCTCCTTCCTATCGGAAAGATGTTGTGAAACTTGAAAGAGTTCAGAAAAGATTTACAAGGATGTTGCCAGGGTTGGAGGATCTGAGCTACAGGGAGAGGCCGAACAGGCTGGGGCTGTTTTCCCTGGAGCGTCGGAGGCTGAGGGGTGACCTTATAGAGGTTTACAAAATTATGAGGGGCATGGATAGGATAAATAGACAGTCCTTTCCCTGGGATTGGGGAATCCAAAACTAGAGGGCATAGGTTTAGGGTGAGAGGGGAAATATATAAAAGAGACCTAAGGGGCAACTTTTTCACACAGAGGGTGGTACGTGTATGGAATGGGCTGCCAGAGGATGTGGTGGAGGCTGGTACAATTGCAACATTTAAGAGGCATTTGGATGGGTATATGAATAGGAAGGGTTTGGAGGGATATGGGCCGGGTGCTGGCAGGTGGGACTAGATTGGGTTGGGATATCTGATCGGCATGGACGGGTTGGACCGAAGGGTCTGTTTCCATGCTGTACATCTCTATGACTCTGTGACTCTATTTGAAACAGAAACATAAATTGCTGATGGAACTCAATATCACATACCTGATGAAGGGCATGAGCCCGAAACTTCGACTTTCCCACTCCGCAGATGCTGCCTGAACCTGCTGTGCTTTTTCAGTGCCACACTTTTCCACTCTGATCTCCAGCATCTGCAGTGCTCACTTTCTCCTAGTCACTGTAACCTCACTACGAAGCCTCTTCCAAGGATGTCCACCTTGAAGAAGTTCTCCTCCTCCCTCCACAAGGATCTCAGTGAGTCTGGCTCACTCTCAATGCAGCCCCCAGATCATCATATTCCTGATGAAGGGCCTATGGCTGAAACGTCGATTCTCCTGCTCCTCGGATGCTGCCTGACCTCCTATGCTTTTCCAGTGCCACGCTTTTCAACTCTGAAACTCAGCAAGTCTGGCAGCATCTGTGGAGAGAAAGCAGAGTTAATGTTTTGAGTCCAGTGACTCTTCATCAAAACTGTTAGCAGCTAGGAAAAGCTGGAATTTACACTGAAGCTAAAGTTGGGGCAGTGGCAGGGGGAAGGGGAGATGTGAGCAGGTCAGTGGATGTGGAGCCCAGTGAAAGAGAGATATGAAAGGCATATATCAACAAGGAGATTATGGATAACAGGCTAGGACAGAAGAAAAGCTGAATAAGTGATAATAAGAGCTAAGTGTAGGAGAGAATGGATGAGCTGTACTGAATGTAATACTGTGCTAATGGGCATAGGAGTAGGTGTGAATGGGTGACTGTGACTAAAAGCAACCCATGTCATAATTAGGTGTAGGGTGGGTTAAAAAAGAAGTGGAAAACTGGAGTGAGGCTCGAAAGTTGTTGAATTTGATGTTGAATCCCAGAGGCTGTAGCGTCCTCACACAGAAGATGAGGTGTTGTTCTTTGAGCTTGTGCTGAGGCTCACTGGAGCACTGCAGCACGCCCGAGAGAGAAATGCTGGTGTGGGAACACTGTGGGGTGTTGAAGGGGCAGGCAACTGGAGGTTTAGGGTCATTTTTGTGGACAGAAGTCTGTTCTGCAAGGTGGTCATCACCCTGCTCTTTGTCTCCCCATGTAGAGGAGACCACACTGTGAGCAGCGAATATAGTAGACTAGAATGAGTGAAGGGCAGGTAAAATGCTGCTTCACCTGGAAGCTGTGTCTGGACCCTTGGATTGTGAGGAGGGAGGAGGTAAATGAGCAAGTGTTACTTCTTCTGTGATTGCAGGGGAAGGTGCCGAGGGAGTGTGGGGAGGTGTTGAGAATGGGAGAGGAGTGGACCAGAGTGTGTCAGAGGGAATACTCCTTGCAGAATACTGACAAGGGAGGGGAGGGGAATGTGTACAGAGAAACCTCGATTATTCAGCATTCAATTCACTGAACAAAATACTCCCCACACTTGTACTTCGGATAATCAAGGGTCCTCTGTATCTGATTGTGGCATCTGGTTGGAGATGACAGAAATGGTGGCTAATAATCGTTTGGATGTGGATGCTGGTGAGGGTGATGAGTGAGGACCAGAGGGATCCTATCGCTGTTGTGGGAGGGATGAGAACGGGTGTGGGCCAAAAGTGTGGGAGATGGGTTAGACACAGCTGAGGACCTGGTCAATGATGTAAATCCTCAGTTGAGGAAAAAGGAGGATGTTTCAGAGGCCAACCCACTGAAGGTAACATCATCAAAACAGAGACATAGAAACTGGGAGAACAGGATGTAGTTTTCCAAGAAGCAGAGTGTGAGATGTGTAGTTAAGGTAATTGTGGGAGTCGGTGGGTTTGTAGTGGATATTGGTGACCAATGGAAATAGAGATGTCGAGGAAGGGAAGGGAGGAGTCAGAGATGGACCAGATGAAGGTAGAAATTGGAAGTGAAATTGTTCAATTTTTTCAGTTCAGACCGCAAGAGGGAAGCAGCAATGATTATGTCATCGATGTAGTGGAGAAAGAGTTGTGGGGAGGAATCCAAATAGAATGGGAACGAGCAACAGGAACAGATGAATTTAAGGTATCCAAAAGGAAACCATTTTCTTTTATTCCATCTGCCATCTGACATGATTGATGGAATTTTTAAAAGTCTGGAATTAAGACTCTAATGATGACCACAAAACAATTGTCAATTGTTGGAAAAATCCATCTGGTTCACTAGTGTCTTTTAGGGATAGCAACTGCCATTCTTACCGGATCTGTCCTACATGTGGCTCCAGACACATAGCAATGCGGTTGACTCTTATCTGCCCTCAGGGCAATTAGAGTTGGGCCATAAATGCTGGCCAAGTCAATGACAACCTGGTGAATGAATTCAAAAAGGTCTACAAGACTGTTGATTATGTGAGTTTAAAGAACATTTGTTAAGGTAAGCGAGGCAGTGTTAGCAGTTTGTTTAAAGGCCTCATGTGGATGTAAGTCTATGTAGAAACTTGCTGATAAGAAGCTAAGTACAGTTGTCCTGACTGAACAAGGAATTTTAAAGTGGAAACCAGGGTGACCCTTGACTGAGTTTTGGGGATCAGTAAGCTGAGGGAAAAATCTGTGTTTCTGATATTTGTAATAAGGGCTTTACAAATAGTTTTTTTATGTATTGTAGAATCATTTTGTTTTCCTCTTGCATGAAATAAACTTTGATGTTTGTTTGTTAAAAATATATCGATAGCCTTGTATGCCTATGTTAAGTGATAAACGGCCACTGTCACAAATTGCAAAAAATAAAACTCATGATCTGCCAAGTCACGTTTCACACTGGGATCTGACTTGTCCAGTATTGCCATCAACTGGGATCAGAACAGGTGAAAGACTTCTCCGGGCTGGCTTCCTAATGTAGATTACAGAACATTTTATGCCACACACAAATCTCCTCACACCTAACTTCACCTCATTTTATCAATTTTTCCTTCTATTTCTTTTCTCAGTGTGTTGAATAATGGAATGTTTATAGCGCAGGAGGAGTCATCTCTACCTGTCATGGCTGAGAAGGGAATGATTTAAAAAGGACCTAAGGGGCAACTTTTTCATGCAGAGGGGGGTGCGTGTATGGAATGAGCTGCCAGAGGAAGTGGTGGAGGCTGGTCCAATTACAACATTTAAAAAGCATCTGAATGGCTATATAATAGGAAGGGTTTGGAGGAATATGGGCCAGGTGCTGGCAGGTGGGACTAGATTGGGTTGGGATATCTAGTCGGAGTGAACGCTTTGGACCGAAGGGCCTGTTTCCACGCTGTACAACTCTATGACTCAATGTCTGTGCTGACTCCCTGAAGAAGTAGTTCACTATATAGTTATCTTTTCTTGTGTATATCTTTGGCCACAACCAGTCCTTGGTAGTGAGTTCTGTTTCATACCTGTTCTCTTAATAAAGGAATTTCTCCTGAATTTCCTGTTGGGTTTATTAGTGACTACCTTAAAATACTGGTTTCCAACTTTGGTCCCCTCCCACAAGTGAAAATATTTCATAATCATAAAGACTCCTATTAGTTCATCGTATTTATGGTGCCAACGTGTTTATGTGTGGCAAGTTGTGGGTTGGAGCTCTGCTACAGAGTGTCCTATATATCTATTGAACAATGTCCCATTGACTAAAGTGGAGCTGGAAGACTCTTGAGAGATGAGTATCCACTTCATTCTGAGCAGATACAGGAAGTCTGCCTTCCTTCGCACTTGAGAAAAACCACAGCCTCCGCTCAATTTCTGGGATAACTTTTGGCAGCTGTTGCATATTCATTGCCTTGCAGTTCCAAGCTAAGTTCATGAAGCTGACTTTGCTTGGATTTAACTCTGTTGTTGCTGCATTTCTGGATATGTCCTCTTTGTATATGCATAACACGGTCCTTTGTTTCCTGTCTATTTGAATTTTCTCCTCTGTGTCTCAATGGCACTGATTTCTGTTGGAGTACAGTTACATATCACCCTCTGCTATCTCATCCAATTAACCGGAGGCTGACTTTCGTCCATGTCTGCGATCCTAACAGTGAACATCGACTGTTAAGGGGAGTCACAGCGAACTTCAACCATGTTCTCACCCATCATTCCTTTTGCCACAGGAATTAAGTGTGTCATCAGTGGAGAATCCTTGCAGCTTGCTTGCACACTTCCTTGCTTGAATCAGGATTTTGAGCTCAAATGGAGTTCTTGCAGCTGAACTGAACTTGCTTAGTGCAAAAGGGTGATCTAGCTTGCAATTTGCTAGCCTCCTACTTGAAACCATTGACATTGCTGAACGTTTGTTTCATAGAATCTACTGCTACATCTGGTTGTACAAATATACCTTATTTAACTGTGGTTAAGTCCTGCAATTGGATAATTTCCTGGTTCGATCACTTGGCTGTTATCTGATTAATGGTTAGGAGGAGGCAGATGGCATATTTAGAATAGTGTTCCACTTTGTTGTTCTCTTCAAGGAAAAGAATGAGGGAAGATATGAGTGGGCAGGTAGATCAGGTGATGCTGAGACATGCCATTTGGGAGAGACTTGAGTCATTTGAAGGAAGCTGGAGAAGCACATAAGGGAGAAGTGGGCAGTCGGATATGCTGACAGTCAAAGGGAGGGTGGGAGGAGGCTTGTGTTAGAGAATTGACACTAACTTGGGGCGGCACGGTGGCTCAGTGGTTAGCACTGCAGCCTCACAACACCAGGGACCTGGGTTCGATTCCCACCTCAGGCGACTATCTGTGTGGAGTTTGCACATTCTCCCGTGCCTGCGTGGGTTTCCCCCGGATGCTCCGGTTTCCTCCCATAGTCCAAAGATGTGCAGGTCAGTGAATTGGTTGTGCTAAATTGCCCATAGTGATAGGTGCATTAGTCAAGGGTAAATATAGGGTGGGGGAATGGGTCTGGGTGGGTTACTCTTCGGAGAGTCGGTGTGGACTTGTTGGGCCGATGGGCCTGTTTCCATACTGTAGGGAATCTAATCTAAGAAAAAAACTTGTAGCTGTTGGGCCATTGGCCTGTTTCTGTCATGCTCGTACATCGTAATAATATGGCCTGCTAACAATTAATAGATTCACATGCCACTCTGTTTCAGTCCAGAGGTCAACAACCATGTAAATTAGTATTGAACCCCTTTAAGGTGAAGGCAAATCCAAAGATGCTTCAGAAACTGCCATAAGTAAAACAGATGGCCAGCCAAGTGAAGAGGGAGCAGGGGAAGTGGTCAGCGTCTTTGTTGAAGAAGCACATTCATTTTGAATATTGGGAGAATTTCAGAGAATGAACTGAATTGTTCTGAACTCATAGACTCGCATCAGAAACCATATTAGTTCAGATTATCAACTCTGGTTGGACATATTTCAAGAGGTGAGGTCACATGAGAGCACACCTTCAGCTGACCCAACCTGCTAAACAACATTTTTATCCCGTTTCCAACACTTTTATTTTTAAGAAGCTGAAACCGTTCAAAGAACAAAAAAATGATGAAATTGTAGTGCCCTTACAGCTTATCATAGCATTGGCCAGGAGTTACATCATTAAATCTAGAAGATTCCAGGCAAATTCCTGGAAAATTGTTAAATGCTGGTGTAAAAATTAGCCCAATTTGAAATTCAATCAATATTCTCACTTCCAAAAGAGGAGTAATTTTTTTTGTCAACTCTACATTTTAAAATTGCTTTTGCACAGGGTTACTTTTGCACAGGGCCTAACCAAGCCATGATGACAGGGTAATGATCAGGCAGGAAGATGACACAACCATTTTGTCCAACACTTGGCTGTCAAAGTTAAACCAGTGCAAACACTACCACCTTAATCAAATTATAAAAAGATGCTAAATCCCAGTGGCAGTTTAAAAATTAACCATATATTTGATTAGAAGAACTGTCTTTGTGTTATGCTCCTCCCTTACTGAAGCATTTCTATCATATCTATATCTCTTAGACACAGGTTATCACTGTCTCTGTGGTTAACCGATCTGCAAAAGGATCACTGCCCTTTCAACAAGTCTTTTTTTTTCAAAATTCCATTGGACTTTGACTTGGGAATTCATTCATATTATGTTACAGGCCTGCAAATGCCACTATAACAGAGGGCTCAGTATATCCATAAATAATACATACATAAAATGCTTGAATTGTGTTCCAATGAGAGTGTAGTTTACCTTGATGAATGGGGACAGCTGTACACTACTTGCAAGGTTTATATGCCAAGCCCTTCCAACTGTGCTTAAATTCCATACTTGTTCTGTGTTGCAATGGGCTACTCACCTTGTAGGAAAGACTAGAACTAGACAACACAATTTAGGGAAAGAAAGTCACATTTTTAAGATCAAGATGAGAATTCTTTTTCTGTCTGGAAACAATGGGGGCTGAAGTGATCCAAAGCTGATATAGATTTTGATAGTAGACAGGGTTTATGGGGACCCAGACAGAAAATTGGAGTTGAAACCACAAACAGATCAGCCATAACCTGATTGAGTGGTGGGACCCACCAACACCACCTGCACAGGAACATGTTCAAAAGGCCAAATGATCTACTCCTACTCATGCTCCTAAGTCTGACGTTCTCCTCTGGTCTAATAATCTCCACTTTTTTAGACAAATAATTCTGTACAACCCAGCTGGCCTGCACAAAGAGTGTTGGTTTTCAATTAGACAAATGTTCATGGGTTGTAAGAGATTTCAGAGGTAAAACCTAAAACAGTTCTGCAGCTCTGGCCCTTAACCAATCCCACCCCCTAACATGCCTCCAATTACTTCATTTTTAGCCCTTGTCCTCCATGGTTGTCTCTACACCTGCATGTTCAGCAAGACTTCAAGAAGACCCATCACCATTTCCTTCTCGAAGCCAAATTAGGAGGACCAATAAATACTGACCTTGCCAACAACACTTACACAAAGGAATAATTTGCAGATTTTGGACAAAGAATGGAGAGCAATGTGAGGAGGGGGAGGGGCTGCATGGCTAATGGGATAGTACTTTCAAAAGTCTGACACAAGCACGATGGGTTGAGTGGGTTTTTTTGCTGTGTCGTCTCAGCGTTGTTACAGCACAGAAGGAGGCTGTTGAGTTCATTGTGTCTGTGCTAGTTGTCCAAATGACATTTGTCTGCTTTCTCCTCATAGCTCTTTACATTGTATATCTTCAGATAACAGTCCAGTTTCCTCTTGAATATCTGAATTAAACCACATTCTCAGGCAGTACATTCCAGACTCACCGTGGGATAGCAGTTTTCCTTATGTCACTTTGTTCTCTTGGCAATGACCCTAAATCTGTGACCATTCAATTTCCATCTCTTCACAAGTGGGAAAAGTTTTGCCCCATCTACTCTGTCCAGGCCCCTCATGCCTGAATCAAATCTCTATCCCCAGATTGGACTGGCTAACCATTACTTCCTGACTTATCTTCTACTCGCTTGAACCATTGCTTTCTATCCTACAAAATGAAACTTGGGTAATTCCAGTGGAAATAACAGATGTTCTCTTGGCACATTTATTGTTTCAATCTTATACTTCAATTTTGTTTTGAAATGAAACAATAGTTTGACTTAGGGATTGCCATGGGTCACTTTGAACTTACAAAAGTTCCTTATTTGCCATAAGCACATGAAATTGTACAGAATTTTACTTCTGTCTTTGCTTTATATTTCCAGCATCCTAAGTATTTTCATTTATATTGCTGACTTCAGTAACCTTCACTTAGGAATTGATCCATCAATCTAATAACCAGGTGAAAATGTGACTTTTGACTTATCTTCTTATTCCTAATTTTAATCTTGACTTGAGTTCTTAATCGTTGTGTAAGTGTTCAACATCATCTCAAACATCAATTAATTAACGTTGAATTTTCTTTACCAGAAGTAGGTGCCCAGTTTTTTACTCCATTAGTGTATTCTACAAAGCTATGTAGATATGTAGCATGGTCCTGTTTTGCTCTGAGTGCCTTTTCAGAAGCACTTACACCTATAAGCTAGTATTTGCAGGATATTATCACAAACTAGTGAGATTCGGTATAACCATAGGCTGTTCTTTCATAGAGAGAGATGAGGGGTGGGGAGTTTGACCTGAGGAACATCATGTGAAAGGGTGAGTTTGAGAAGGGAGAGAGAGCCTTCAATGGTGACCTTGGTTGAAACTTTATTGCTGGAACAGCACAGCAGGTCAGGCAGCATCCAGGGAACAGGAGATTCGACGTTTCGGGCACAGGCCCTTCTTCAGGAATGAAGAAAGGGCCTGTGCCCGAAACGTCGAATCTCCTGTTCCCTGGATGCTGCCTGACCTGCTGTGCTGTTCCAGCAATAAAGTTTCAACTTTGATCTCCAGCATCTGCAGACCTCACTTTCTCCTCAATGGTGACCTTGGCTAGTACAGGAACTGAACCCACACTGTTGGCATCATTCTGAAATGCAAAGCAGCTATCCATCAAACTAAGCTAACCAATCTCGAAAGTAGTATCCTTGATGGAACCAGCATAGTGTTTTTCAACCTCCTTTCATTTGGCCCCGAATGCCATTGGAATGTCTTTTCATTCTCAAAAGGCAGTATAAGCAGAGCCTTGAAATATTTTTAACATAGAGGTAGATAAACCCTTGATAAGCAAGGAAGTGAAAGGTAATTGGAGTTGAATTAGAATTAGGTTTTATCGTCACATGTACTCAAGTACAGGAGTGCAGTGAAAAGTGTACAATGTTATCACACACGGCACCGTCTTAGGTGCAAAGTACCTAATAGGTGACAAGGGTGGAATAATTAGATCGGCCATAAAATTATTGAATGGTGAAGCAGCTTCAATGGGCTGAATGGCCTACTCCAGCTGCTTAAGTTGGTTTTGCTCACTGTTTGAGGGAGCTGTCCAATTTCTTTTGATTGGAGATCGGTAAGAAATGCCAGCCTTGCCAGCAACTTTTCTATCCGTTGTAAAAATCATACTACCTCCTTTACACTATGCACACACACATTTGAAAGTTACTGTTCAAGCTACTTAGGGCCTAGCCATCTGAATATACAGTCACGAGTGTGATGCTGGAAAATTCCTGATGAAGGACTCTGGCCCGAAACGTCGAATCTCCTGCTCCTTGGATGCTGCCTGACCTGCTGTGCTTTTCCAACAACACACTCTTGACTCTGATCTCCAGCATCTGCAAACCTCACTTTCTCCTATCTGAAGACACAGCCATCAATGGAGGAGTAATGGAAATTGGAGAAGAAACCACAATTAGAGGGATGTAAAAATCGGCTGGAGATGAATACTGAAACCAGGAGGAACAAGGCCATAGATGGGTTTGAAAAGAGGAAATTGAATTTCCAAATTGGGAATGTTAGTTACAGATCATTGCAAGCTGCTGTATTCAACCTCTGGGGAAGGCCGTGGGTTAGCTCAGTTGGCTGGATGGCTGATTTGCTTTGCAGAACGAAGCTAAGGGGATGAAGATTATCAGGCATAGGCAGTCCTATGGTGAAGCAAATTCAATGCCTGCTCTGGCTCAGTTTGCCATGAAGATTGCACCTTCTCAACTTTGCCCCTCATTTCACAGAATCATAGAATCCCTACAGTGTGGAAACGGACCCTTTGGCCCAACAAGTCCACACCGACCCTACAAAGAGTACCCCACCCAGACCCATTCCACTCCTACTCTACATTTGCCCCAGACTAATGCACCTAACCCACACATCCCTGAACACTATGGACAATGTAGCATGGCCAGTTCACCTAACCTGCACATTTTTGGACTGTAGAAGGAAAGCAGAGCACCCCGAGAAACCATGCAGACATGGGGAGAATGTGCAAACTCCACGCAGACAGTCGCCTGAGGCTGGAATCAACCGTGGGTACCTGGTGCTGTGAGGCAGCAGTGCTAACCGCTGAGCCACTGTGCCACCTTTAGGCATGGTCATCCTCAGGTTAAACTCAACACCAGTTCTCTCTCTCCCTCTCTCTCTCTCTCTCTCTCTCTCTCTCTCTCTCTCGAATGAGAGAGCAGATTATGGTCTGGTGGGACTATTGCAACTTTACCTCGAACCGTTACATCATTCCGTTATCTCTCTTCTGATTTTTTTGTCAATTGTCTTAAATCTGAATCCATTCTTTCTACTTCCTTCCTGCTGATAGAAAGAGTTTTTCTTGTTTTATTGTTCTGACGAAAAAAGGAAAGCTTACCAAGTGCCTTCTTCACTATCCTGTTTACCTGCAACTCTACTTTCAAGGAAGTATGAACCTGCACTCCAAGGTCTCTTCGTTCAGCAACACTTCCCTAGGACCTTCCCATTAAGTGTATAAGTCATGCTGTGATTTGCCTTTCCAAAATGCAGCACCTCACATTTATCTAAATTAAACTCCAGCAGCCCATTGGCCCATCTGATCAAGGTCCTGTCGTACTCCTTCTTTGCTGTCCACTACGCCTCCAATTTTGGTATCATCTGCTAATTTACTAACCATACCTCCTCTGTTCTTATCCAAATCATTTATATAAATGCCGAAAAGCATGGACCCAGCACCGATCCTTGTGGTGCTCATCAGTTCTCTTTGTGACTTCTTTAAAAAACTCAATCAAGTTTGTGAAACATGATATCCCATGTGCAAAGCCATGTTGACTATCTCTAATCAGGCCTTTCTTTTCCAAATTCATGTCAATCCTGTCCTTCAGCATTCTCTCTAACAACTTGCCCATCAGCGATGTCAGGTCTATACTTTGTGGGTGGCACGGTGGCACAGTGGTTAGCACTGCTGCCTCGCAGCGCCAGAGACCCGGGTTCAATTCCCGCCTCAGGCGACTGACTGTGTGGAGTTTGCACGTTCTCCCCGTGTCTGCGTGGGTTTCCTCCGGGTGCTCCGGTTTCTCCCACAGTCCAAAGATGTGCAGGTCAGGTGAATTGGCCATGCTAAATTGCCCGTAGTGTTAGGTAAGGGGTAAATGTAGGGGTATGGGTGGGTTACGCTTCGGCGGGTCGGTGTGGACTTGTTGGGCCGAAGGGCCTGTATCCACACTGTAAAGTAATCTAATCTAATCTTCCCTGGCTTTTCCTTACCATCTTTCGTAAACAGTGGCACCGCGTTAGTCAACTTCTGGTACCTCAACTATGACTATTAATGATCTAAATATCTCAGCAAGTGGCCCTGCAATCATTTCCCTTGCTTCCCAGAGAGTTCTAGGGTACACCTGATCACATCCTAGGAATTTATCCACATTTATGCATTTTAAGACACCCAGCACCTCTTCCTCTGTAATACTTTTCAACATGTTATCATCTATTTCCCCACTTTCTGTATCTTCCATGTCCTTCTCCACAGTAAACACTGATGCAAAATGCTAATTTACTATCTCCCCTATCACATGCGGTTGGTCATGTTGGGACTGTACTGGACATTGGTTAGGCCACTTTTGGAATACTGCATGCAATTCTGATCCCACTCCTATTGGAAGAATGTTGTGAAACTTGAAAGAGTTCAGAAAAGATTTGCAAGCTGTTGCCAGGGTTGGAGGATTTGAGCTACAGGGAGAGGCTGAATAGGCTAGGACTATTTTCCCTGGAGTGTCAAAAGCTGAGGGGTGACCTTATAGAGGTTTATAAAATCATGAGGGGCATGGATAGGGTAAATAGACAAGGGTGGGGGAGTCCAGAACTAGTGGGCATAGAGTGAGAGGGGAAAGATATATTAGGGATCTAAGGGGCAACTTTTTCACGCAGAGTGTGCCACTTGTATGGAATGGGCTGCCAGAGGAAGTGGGGAGGCTGGTACAATTACAATGTTTTAAAAGGTATCTGGATGGGTAAATGAATAGGAAGGGTTTAGAGGGATATGGGCCAAGTTTTAGCAAATGGGACTAAATTAGTTTAGGATATCTGGTCGGCATGGACAGTTGGACTGAAGCGTCTGTTTCTGTGCTGTACTCCTCTGTGACTCCATGACCCTCAATCTTCCTGGCTGAAAGGCAAATAGTTCCAGTTTTTCTTGGCTCTTTGCACAGCTGAAGTCATTCGCCCCAGGAGCAGAAGATTTTTAAGGTTCCTTTTATCATTTGTTACTTACAGATGCACTTGTATCTAACTGAGGATCTGGATCTTCTTGTACACTGGCTGTGAATCCCAGCAGTGGGAGTAATTCAGTCTCTCAGATCTAAGTACTTGCCACTTTAAGACATAATAGTTTGCAAACACTGGAATGTTGATTACTCAGGAGATCCTGCATCGAGTAATGTCACCCCTGTGTTGAATACTGTGCCATTACAAAGCTGTTTGTTCCAAGTCATGTTTTGGTGAACCTTACCTGTTCTGAAATCTATGTATTGCTGTGACTGCAGAGAGGAATTTACAGTAATTGATTGACGTGTGGATTTATGTGTAGATCAGATTGAAGCCTCTTTTTCTTTGATTTCAGCTACAACACCTCCTGCTTCTTTGATACTTATCACACAAAACTTTAAGTCCCTTCAGTTATAAGCTGTTTTTTAGAGAATAGTTGGTGAATAACAACTTGCACTGATTGCTGAATGTTAAAAATATATGTTAAACCCACAAACGATAAGAGTTCACGATCATTGGTTGATGAGTAATAGGTGATGTTGCTTTTCCACTCAGTTATTGGACCACGAACTGCCTTGTGACAAGTACATGCAGAGACAGTGGGTTCAGGCTCATTTCAGGTTTTATAAGGGGAAGAATCGCAGGATTTGAGGCATCAAGTCCGCTCACTGAAATTATTTATAATAACTAAAGGATTTACTGAGGTTGATAGAAATTGTTTCCTCATGAGGGTGTGCGTTGGACTTGGTCTCACAGAAAGGTATCAGAGAAAGAGAGACACACGTTCCTCCCAAATGCTTTAAAACCATTAAGCACTTTCGAAGTGTAAGTTAATTGATTGCAATTATGCTGAATAAAATACACAGAACCAGGCCCAACAACCAATAATGTGCTGGTGACCAGATACAGAGGAACCTTGATTATCTGATGGACACAGGCATGGAGTATTTCGTTCGGTTAATCGAATTCCGGATAATCGAATGCCGGATAACATACTTGAGCCAAGCGTCAGGATCATGTGATCTTGCCAGATAATCCAAAATTTGGATAATCGAAAGCCGAATAATTGAGGTTCCTCTGTATTTGTTGACCACATTTTGGATGAATCCCCTGTTCTTATACAGATGACTCTATCACGTCTTTTGCACCTGCCTGAGATGCAGGGGGGGGTCCCCGTTTACAGTCTCATCCAGAACATAGCACCTGTGACAAAGCCGCACTCCCTTAGGGCTGCTTTGGGAATGTAAGCCAAGTGTTCAGTCTGAAGTAATTGTAGTGGGATATGAATCCACAATCTCCAGTCTCATAAGCGGGATATTATCAGCTGACCCACCACTGACACTTGCAATAAGATGCTGTATTAATTTTTATTTTGTAGTGTTTGTTTTTTTCAGTGAAAAGCCGTCAATCCAATAGGGTTTGCTTCGACTCCACTGTTGAAGACTTTAAGTAAATAATACTTGAAATGGGTTCCTTTAATTGATTAGTCATTAACAGGATCCCTTGGCCGCCACTTTTAACCTTGACTTCATGGGGTTTCCTGACATATACAGAGGAACCTCGATTATCCAATGGACACCGGCAAGGAATATTTCGTTCAGTTAATCGAATTCTGGATAATCGAATGCCAGCTAACATTGTTTAGCCAATGATTGGGACCTTGTGATCTTGCCGGATAATCCAATAGTCGGATAATCGAATGCCGGATAACTTAGACTCTTTCACAAAGGGAGACAAAGCAACATCACCGGAAAACAAGATTATCTGGTCAGTCTCACATTGCACACAGAAGTGTCCCACAAACTTGAATTTGGCTCTCACATTTCCTGTATTTCAACAGTGACCCTTCAGATTTATTTCAAAAAGCTGCAAAGTGTTTTTGGATGTCCTGAACAACACTGATGGCACCTTCTTCCTTAATGTTTCTCAGCTGCTCACTTGTCAGGGCAATTAAACACATGCAACAGTAAAATCACCATGAAAGAATAAAGAATACAATGTCTCCAGATGCCGAAGCCTGAAGCTCTGGATCACACCTATCCTCAAACTTCTTCACTCTACTCCTTAAGATATTGTTTAAGATTTAAAAGCTGTTGGAGAGCTGTGGGATGTGTAAGCAGAAGACATGAATGGCTGCCAGAATCTGGGGTTAAATTGGGATCTGCTTCACTATAACAGCCATACCCACCATGTAATTAATGTTGTAAACACCTGTTGGTTTAATTAATTGCCACAGAAGGCTGTGGAGACAGGGTTATTGAGCGTATTTAAGACAGAGATAGATAGGCTCTTGATTGTCAAGGGGATCAAGGGTTATGGGGAGAAAGTGGGAAAATGGGGTTGAGAAACTTATCAGCCATGATTGAATGGCGGAGTAGACTAGATGGGCTGAATGGCCTAATTTCTGCTCCTGTGCCTTATGGTCTTATGGTTTGTTGGGGAAATGGTGAGTGCCTTTATGTCTGAACCCGTCTACTCTTCCTGTCATAATCCATTGTGTGGAGACCCCTGATGTTCCCCCTTTCCCAGACAGGCCCATTGCAGCCAACCTTAGGGCTGAGACCTGGCTCAGGAAGTGGGAGAGAGATGGTTGATCTCCAAATACACCCATTTTGATAAAGAAACTCCCACTATATCCAGCCATGTGACTAGAAGTGTTCACTAAAGGCATGATCAGGTGACCACCTCACTTCCCACTGCCCTAAGACTCCAGGAATCCTGAAATGTTTACAACCCTAGCCCATAGACTCCATCAGAATGCTTTGTATCATTTTAGTCTTCAGTCCTTTTTAGGACCTGTCTGTGGCCTAAGACGAACATGTTCACTGCTGTTGGTGCAGTGTCTCCAAAGGCAGATTTATAACGGTTGCTTTCATCTTGTATATTACTAACTGCAGCGTGGAAATCAATAGTAAGAAATTATGTCCCAAAGACAGAGTGAGATTCACAGAATTTCGGGGTTATGGAATTTAATATTTTACAACCGTCACCTGTTGAACAGGAGATAATAATGAGGCTCTTTTCATTGAATTCAAGGTGAAAGAAAACAGGTTTTAATGACAAATGTTTACAAAGTTTAACAAACACTTTCATAAAGCGATGGGAAATTGATTTTTCAAGTTAAACATCAGCTACGAGGTCATAATGTGCATCATGCTAGTTCATGCCTGCTCTTTGAACGAGTTCCCTTTCAGTCTTGTTCTGTTTCTTAGAATGCTGAGCCATTTTCCTTCAAGTAAAATATTTATCTTGTTTCATTTCTAAAGTCTATTGAGTCTGCTTCAGGCAGCGCATTCCAGTTCTGAACTTGCCACATAAAAATAAATATTACTCCGTTCTCCCCTCTGCTCCTTTGGGCAATTATTTTGAATTGGAATCCATCTTTTCTCCTTGCCAGTCCTTGCCATCTTCTTGGTAACTGTTGTCACTGAATGAGCTGTCGGGATGACACAGCTTAAATGAAAAACAGAAATTTTATTTCTTGTTTGTTCTAAAAGGCAGCAGTTGAATTTTTCTGAAAACATAAGGTCATTGGGGACATTGGAAGCAAGGTCATTGGGGACATTTAAGAGACTGCTGGACATGCATATGGTCACAGAAATTTGAGGGTGCATACATGAGGATCAATGGTCAGCACAACATGGTGGGCTGAAAGGCCTGTTCTGTGCTGTACTGTTCTATGTTCTATAAATGTTCATTAATAAAATTGCAAAGTTTGTAAAATTGCACTGGGTACACAATAAAGTAGGGTTACTGATTTTAATGAATCAGCTATGAGTCAAAACGTTCTTTATTAGATGCCATTGAATCCCATGAGTGTTTCTTCTCAGGCAGAGTAAGTGTTATTACTGAGGCACTGTTAACACCTATATTACAATTTAGAGCAAGAGGCTGCTCAATTGCTCTGTTCTTCCTAACTACTGTCCTTTAGAGAGATCTTGGCTCACTATATTAAATTGTCCTTATCTTTATTAAGTTAAAAATCACATAACATCAGGTTGTAGTCCAACAGGTTTATTTGGAAGCACTAGCTTTAAGAACGCTGCTCCTTCATCAGGAAGTTGTTAAGCAGGACCATAAGACACAGAATTTATAGCAAAAGATTGCAGTGCCATGCAGCTGATACGATATATTGAACAAACTTAGATTGCTGTTAAGTCTTTCATTTTTTAGAATGGTTGCAGGTTTCAGTTCATTAATATATAAATCCCAGTGCTTCTTTTATATCACATGCTCAAGATAACTTAAGGTTTTATAAAAATAGGTGACATCTCAGCTCAGACAATGCACTAAAGGTGTCTGTCTTCCAATCTTGAGTCAGACTGGTTCTATTTCCAAAGTGGAATTTACAAATGATTACATGGATTGACTGCCTGCAGTTTCTGCAGTTTTTGAGTTAAATAGAATGTATCTGCAAATATAATTCTGTAGATACAAATTCACTCCATAGACTTATATGTGTGCGTGAGAGAGAGTGTGTACATGTGAGTGTGTGCATGTGAGAGAGTATGTGTTTGCATGTGTGCAAGATTGGTAAAGTGTGTGTGTGAGTGTGATGGGGTATAAGCCTGTGAGAGAGGCATGCGTGGGTGTGAGTGCGGGGGGTGTATGTGTGTGCATATGACTGAGAGCGCATGTATGAGAGAGGGGTTGCGTGAGTGTGTGAGTATGTAACAGTCTATGTATGAGTGTGTGAGTATGTAAGAGTACGTGTGTGTGTGTATGAGAGAATGTATAGTGCATCGGGGTCAGTGGAGCCATGTTCTTTGCAGTCTGCAATACATTAACAATGAGGATGAGCATCTTGCCAAGACCTTCCCTATGCCTCCACTTCTCGCCTTAAACAACTGCCAAATCAGAAACAGATCATTGTTTGCAGTAAACTGCCTTTCACGACATCGACCACAATACTGTACAACTCTTCATGACAACCACTGCAAGTTATGTCAGAGTAACGACATGGATACCACCATGACCCATGGGGACACCATCCACCACGTACACAGCAGGTACTCATGTGACTCGACCAATGTTGTCTACCTCATATGCTGCAGGCAAGGATACCCCAAGGCATGGCACATTGGTGAGACCAAACAGACGCTAAGACAATGGATGAATGGACAACGCACAATGATCACCAGGCAGGGATGTTCCTTCACAGTCGGGGAACACTTCAGCGGTGAGGGACATTCGGCCTCGGATCTTCGGGTGACTATCCTCCAAGGTGGACTTTGGGACAGGCAACAAAACAAGGTGGCTGAGCAGAAGCTGATAGCCATGTTTGGTAGCCATGAGGATGGCCTCAACTGGGAGGTTGGGTTCATGTCACACTACAGATGATCCCACTTGACTACACACACACACACACACACACACCTCACCTCACCAAATTTGCACACATGCAAACACACACTCTCTCTCATATGCTCTCACACTCACATGGACACACCCATGTACACGCACGCACACTCTCTCTCGCTCTGTCTCTTTCTCATGCACGCGCAACCACATATATAAGTTTATGGAGTGAATTTGTATTTGCAGAATTATATTTACAGATACATTCTATTTTGTTAAAAAATGCACAATCTGCAAGCAGTCAATTCATGTAATAATTTGTAAATTCCACTTTGGAAATTGAACCAGTCTGACTCAAGATTAGGATACAGACAGACTCTAATCTCATACCTTTAATGCATTGTCTGACCATTTTTTTATAAAACCTATGTTATTTTGAGAATGTGACTTAAAAGAAGATCTGGGATTTATATTTTAATGAACTGAAACCTGCAATCCATTCTAAAAGATGAAAGACTTAACAGCAATCTAAGTTTGTTCAATAAATTGTATCAGTTGCATGGCACTGTGATCTTTTACTAAAATTCTGTGTCTTATGACCGAGCCTCATTAGTTACCTGATGAAGGAGCAGTGTTCTGAAAGCTAGTGCTTCCAAATAAACCTGTTGGACTATAACCTGATGTTGTGTGATTTTTAACTTTGTCCACCCCAGTCCAATACTGACTCCTCCACATTATTATTTTTATTTGTATGACTAGAGCAGCCAGGACACTTCTGCCCATTGTTGTCTGGAACCTCAGAACATGTCCCTCATTTAGTATCAAAGACAGGATGAAAGATTCTGCACTTTCCCAGTTGCAGTTGGGAGTGGGATGGGGAATGAAGCTGGAGATTGTGGTGCTGGAAGTAATGTTAAATGAAGTGGTAGGAATGGTTCTTAAACTGATACGGGAGCAATTGTTTGTACAAAATGAGAACACCATTAAACCTCTGGATAAGAGATCTTCTCTTGTATTGCTTTGACAGGTTCTTCAAGGAGCTTGAGGCCAGGTACCAACAGAATGCCCTGATACCTGATATCAGTGACATTGTTGAGAAACATGCCACATGTACCTTTGAACCCTATGTAACGTACTGCTCCAATGAGATCTACCAGCAACGCACACTGGAGAAACTCCTGTAAGTAGGTCAGATGAATACTCCGATGAGTATTCATGTCAGTGTTGTGTAAATAAAAATGTTGCTCCTCATTGCTTTGTTTTTGGTGGGCCTTTGGCGATTAATTGAGGGAGCAATGCAAGTTCAAGTGGACAGAGGTGCAGCCTGTTATGAAATATGCTAGAACATACACATATAGGAATATTGAGTTTAGTGGGTTAGAGTGGAGGAAGGTTTGGATCATGTTGTGAGAGCTTAGGTGTACTGGATAGAAGGCATGGGTTGAAAAGTGTGGCACTGGAAAAGCGTAGCAGATCAGGCAGCATCTGAAGAGCAGGAGTGTTGATGTTTTGGGTATAAGCCCTTCATCAGGACTTCATTCAGGATGAAGGGCTTATGCCCAAAATGTCAACTTGGATGCTGCCTGACCTGCTGTGGTCCACCAGTGCCAACTTTTTGACACTGATCTCCAGCATCTGCAGTCCTCCCTTTCTTCTTGAAGGGATGGACAGAAGTCATGAGTTCACATTGAGTCATGTGTTTATTGGGATTAAGTTCAAGGAGCCTCAACCTGCTGGGATGACTGATCTTGAACTAGACTCAAGTAAAGGGAGCTCTATTCTGGGAATGGGGATATAGAGGGAGCTTGAGATCATCTGTTGGGATCAAGTTGAGGGCCACTGCTGGAACTCCAACAGCCCCTGAAGAAAGTGATCAATGATGCAGCCCGGACTGGGAGGTGAGTCCCACTACGCTGAGGTTGATGGGTTGCGTCTGGGAAGGGGTGATGTGTGGAATGTGATGGAAGCTCTGGGAAGGGAACTCAAGGTTTGTGAGGAAAGGGATGTTGAGGGAGGGGATGGAACTCCAATGGAGTCAAGAGCCCAAAAAGGCAGCTCTTCAACAACCCCCTCTGTGCGTCAACAACCCCCTCTGTGCGTGTGCGCACAACACACACAGACACACACACACACATTTAAGTACCAACACCCCATCTTCGTACTGCAGATAAAATCCCCACAGTGATGGAAAAAGTTCTTTAAATGGACAGCAACTTCTCTCCCCACTCCCTACACTCTCTGTGTCCCTGACATCAAGCTCTTGGGGCAGAAGTGGCAGGACCTTAAAAGACAATCCCAGGAAACTCTATCCACATGTGTTAAACAGGGTTTGTGAGCTACCCTATTGGTTTTTAACAGATCCGTCACATGAATAGTTCTGGTTATAACTTTGGGTAGTGATTATGTTACAATGCCCATGGCTCCCTTTCTCTTTGCAATTGTAGATTTTTTTCTGTTTTGTTTTTCCCTTCTCCAGGAATACAAATCCAAACTTCAAAGAAATCCTGACGAAGATTGAAGCCCATCCTGAGTGCAGGAACCTGCCAATGATTTCATTTCTCATCCTCCCAATGCAGCGGGTGACGAGGCTACCGCTGTTGATGGATGTAAGAACTGATTTGAAATATTTCCTGCCTTGATTAAGTGGCAAAAACAGACTATGATCCTCTGTCTCCTTTTCCCAGTATGCTGTTTGTTTGAAACCTTTAAGAACACTTGAATACTTAGCGTTGTAGAGCTGTGCAGCATGAAACAGTCCCTTCAATCCCACTCGTCCATGCCGACCAGTTGTCCTAAACATATCAAGTCTCATTTTCCAGCATTTGACCCATATCCCTCTAAACCCTTCCCATTCATGAATCCATCCAAATGCCTTTTAATTAACCCTTCCCATTCATGAATCCATCCAAATGCCTTTTAATTGTACCAGCCTCCATCACTTCCTCTGGCAGCTCATTCCATACACGCACCACCATTTGCATGAAAAAGTTGCCCCTCAGGTAATTTTGTATCTTTTCCCTCTTACTGTAAACCTATGCCCTCTAGTTTTCCGTATTCTGGGAACAAGACCTTGGCTGGTCAAGCTATCCATGCCCCTCATGATCTTATAAATATTTATAAAACCACCCTTCAGCCTCCAACACTCGAAGGAAAAAGGTCCCAGCCTATTCAGCCTCTCCCTATAGCTCAAACCCTCCAATCCCAGCAACACCCTTGTAAAACGTTTCTGCACCCTTATAAGTTTAACGACACCTTTCCTATAACAGGATGACCAGAACTGAATACAGTATTCTAAAAGTGGCCTAACCAATGTCCTGTACAGCTGCAACATGACCACCCAACATCTATACTTGATGCATTGACCAATAAAGGCAAGTGTACCAAACGTCTTCTTCAATATCCCCTCCACCAATGACTCCACCTGCAAGGAACTATGAACCTGTCTTCTCAGGCCTCTTTGTTTGACAAAACCCTCCCGGACCCTACCATTAAGTGTATTAAGTCCTGTCTTGATTTGCCTTACCAAAATGCAAAGTCTCAAATTTATTTTGAAGAACAAACTTTGAGCAAGGGATTTGTCCAGGGATGATGTCAGGCAGTATTTATACAACAAAGGACTTGGAAATTTGGAGCATTCTTAACCCTCTGCCCCAGGCTAAAGCGATTGAGGCTGGAGGACAATTGTCAAGACCAGAACTGGGATTGATAGATCTTTACAGTGTATTGCAGATGCTGTATATCTGAAATAAAAACGAGAAATGTTGGAAATACAGTTAAAATGATTTTAAAAAGTTTCTAGATCAAATCAGATATTAAAAGCTCAAACAAATAAACTCTTCTTACTATAAACGCTGGCCAAAATATGAGTAGACGATAGTGGATATGATCTAACAGTGGAGGTCTCAAACCAAGATAAATATACAAAATATCAAACAGATGTTATAGTTGGGTGGGGTGGTTTAAAATATAGGAGCAGGAATAGGCCATTCAGCTGTTTGAGCCTGATCTGCTGTTTTATATCATAGAATAGAATCATAGTGTGGAAGCAGGCCATTCAGCCCATCAAACCCTCTGAAGAGCATCCCAGCCAGATCCACCCCATCCTTGTAACCCTGCATTTCCCATGGTTAATGTGCACATCTTTGGACTGTGGAGGAAACTGGAGCACCCGGCAGAAGCGGGAAGAAAGTGTAAACTCCACACAGACAGTTGTCTGAAGGTGGAATCAAACCCGGGTCCCTGGGGCTGTGAGAAGGCAGTGCTAACCATTAAGCCACCATGTTGCCCATGGCAAATCATCCAACTCCATACCCCCATATTTGCATGCTTTTCCCCCTCTGCCACTATATCCGACAGCATCTCTCTTTTCCAATGGACGGAATGATGTTGCTAATGAATAATGGTCTGCTAATCTTTAATTTTCCCGAATAAGATAATGGCTGTTGAAGCACAGCACTTGTTCAGAAAGAAAACCTGCTGCCTCATGTGTCACACCCTGAAATTCTCTTTGCAGACCATTTGCCAGAAAACGCCGAAAGAGTCCCCAGAGTACGAATGTGCCAAGAAGGCTTTGCAAGCAGTTAGCAAGGTGAGGGACCTTATTCTTCCATGGTGAGCCTGTCAACTGGCTCCCCTAATGCAGGAGCCACCTTTCGTTACAAGGGGGCACACTTATATTTTGTCTGTGCTGTCTTCAAATAGGATTGGTCTTCAAAAAGGGATGGCTGTGTCTTCATTCTGTTGTGTAAGTTTCCATGCTTTTTCTCAGTGGGCTGTTTCTGTACAAATCATGGTTCCTTGGAAGCTACGTTTAGAATCAAAATCATGCACATAGATGTCCACCTAGATGTCATCAGACAGCAGATTGTGGGCTCATGCCCCACTTCAGAGTTACGAGTGCAACATCCAGGTTGACTCTCCAATGCAGTACTAAGGAGGTGTTGTACTGCCAGAGATATTTTGTCATTTTGCTGAGATGTTAAAGTGAAACTCTGTCATCTGATTTTGGATGTAAAAGATCTCACAGCATGACCTTGAAGGTGAGGGGAAATCCTAGGAGAAAGTGAGGACTGCAGATGCTAGAGATCAGAGTCGAAAGTCGGGTGCTAGAAAAGCACAGCAGGTCAGGCAGCATCCGAGGAGCAGGAGAATCGATGTTTCGGACAAGAGCTCTTCATCAGGATCCTTCTGGTGACCTGGTCATTATTTATCCAATAACCAACATCATGAAATCAGGTTAACTAGTAAGTAAACCTTGCTGTTGTGCCAAAGAATTATGGACAATCACAGCCGATGTTGAGTTTTCACAATGTCACAAGGGCTGTGGGCATTTTTTTCTGTCTTGTGCCATTCTAACTGAGGTATACATACAGGAAACCGCATCAATCGCACCTTCGGTAACATCTTTCTGATCTTTGCTACATGCAGACTTATTAATCCTGTGAGGAGAGCTGGGTTAGATTCCACAAATTGTGCCCAGGAAATTGACTACTCAAGATGTAATTAACCTGCCCACGTTGGGAGAGGTACGATGGAATGGAATGTGACAGACCAGTTGTCAAGAGCCCTTGATCAATGAAAATAGCATGTCAAGTGCATGGTTCTCATAGCCCAGGGCAATGTTACTCTTTAGATATAAATACTCTCAAATTCTTTATTTAGAAAGGAATTGCGGACTTGTCTTACACGCACTGTCAGGAATGAATTTGTAATCTGGCAAGACTGGTGCAGCAACTTCCAGGGGAAGGTGAAACCAGTCTGTCATACTTCACCAGCACGTAAACATGATCTACTGAAAGAATCATAGAATCCCTACAATGTGGAAAGAGGCCATTTGGCCTATCGAGTCCGTATCAACCTTCTGAAGAGCATCCCACCCAGACCCAGATCTCTATCCTATCCACTTAACCCCATATTTCCTCATGACCAAGCCACCTAGCCCCCACATCCCTGGACGCCATAGTATGGCCATTTCACCCAACTTACACATCTTTGGACTGTGGCAGGAAACCAGAACACCCACAGAAAACCCACAAAGACATGGGGTGAGAATGCAAATGCCACACAGATACCCTGAGGCTGGAATCGAATGTGGGTCCCTGGCGCTGTGAGGCAGCAGTGCTAACCACTGAGCCACCATGCCGCCCCCTAAACGATTAAAGAAGAAAGGAAAGAGTAAAAGATAATTAACTTAGATCATTTAGTAATGTGAATCTATCCTTGATTACTGTTTGAAAGGTGGGTGTTGAATTTGTCTAAACACTGATAAAGAGTAAAAAAAAACTTGAAGAATTACACGGTTTACTGAAAAAGACTGAAATATTAACCATCAGTGGTGGCAGGGAGAGAGAATCGGGGCAGTGCTTGCAGCAGTGTTGCACTCTGTGGAGTTATGCCCCAGGAAATGAAGAGCGAAAAGGTTTATGGGAGGTGATAAAGATGTCATTCCTCATTGGACAAAAAGTTGCCAGGATTTTGGGGATAACTTTCTTGCTCATCTTGGGAATAGGGAATGGGATCTTTTACATTCACCTGAGAGGGCAAGCAGAGACTCATTTTACCATCTCAAAAGACTGATTAACATCATGTATGACATGAACAAGGCCCCCTTACCATGTTTAAAGTAAAGTGATGACAGCAGAAGGAAGTAATCGTTTTCCCTAATCTTTTGTTAGCTGGTGCGACAGTGTAATGAAGGGGCAAGGCGAATGGAGCGCACAGAGATGATGTACACTATCAACAGTCAACTGGAGTTTAAAATAAAGGTTAGTCTTTTGTTGTCTTTGGGCGCAGTTGACGAGAGAACACAGCAAAAGCTTTCATTTTGCACATTCCAGACTGCTGAATTAAATCGTCTCTCCATTATATTTTGTTTTTTGTCTTTCCTTCACTCCCTGGCTCTCTGATTCACAGGTATCTGATTCCCTATTCAGATGGCACAACCAAGTGGAAGTAATTATCACTGAGTGTGTGGTCGATGATTCTATTATTCAATAATTCTAAGCAACAGGAGTGTTAACAGAGGTTGTAGGCAGAGAATAACCAAATCTTTTCTGTAAATGGATGGTGAGGCTGTGGATCTCACTTGCATCTGAGTTCAGTATCAAAGGAGAGTCTATAAATAACATTTAAGAATAGGTTAGATACGTAATTAAAGGAGAGGATATAGAAACGGTACAAGTACATGGATTCAGCCTGCTGCTTGTGGAAAATAAAGACCAACATAGATTAGTTACGCCTTCAGCTGCCTATATACCACCCTCTCGAATTCCCTCCCTAAATCTTCCACTTCTCCCTCGAGACCAACCTCAGAACTGGTCTCTTTGACCAAGCAATTTCTGAAGAGCACTTTCTCATGCTTAGCCAAAATTAATTTTCATTTTAGCACTGTAAAGCATCTTCAAATATTTCTTGTGAATTGGGCAGCAATATAAATGCAGCTTGTTGTAATGTTGGAGGTAAAGATGGCTTTAGTCACTCATACAGAAGAGTCGCCAATTTGCCGTTACCAATTTCACCTCACGCTTAAGGATGGTCACTGGCATTTCCTAGGTACATGCCACACGCAACTGCTAACAACACATTTTCAAAACCCCATGAAGTAAATGACCAGCTAATCTCCCTGTTTCTGGTGGCATTTGAGAAATGAGTAATGGCTCATAGAACACCTCATTCTTTGGTCAATAGTGGACATTTGCGCCCACTTGAACAGATCTGGAAGATGACATGGGTTCTACGATGCAGCACTGCAACTGAATTGTCAGATTCAGCACGACAGTCCTGGGGAGGGCTTTAAGTCCTTAGCCTGCGAAGAATCGAATTAGACTATTCAGTTCATCCAAGCTCGCGGTACCTCTCCAGTCCATTCAGTTAGATTGTATCTGACGCGTATCAACTCCCATCTCCCCGCCTTGGTTTGATAACTTGTCTACCCTTATCTTAAAAATATCCACTGAGCTCTGATGACCTGCTCCCAGCAGCACTATGAAGGACAATGTTCCAGAGGAATTTCACCGCTAAGCAGTCTGCCTCTGATTAGAAGATTCTGCCCCTCTGTCACAACTCAGACACCAGAGGAAATAGTTTCTTTCTGTCCGCCTATTAATTTCTTTAATCATCTTAAACTAACTTAATTAAGTATCCCCTTAATCTTCTGTACTCATAGGATTACAAGTCTAGTCTATTTGATTTGTCCCCATAATTTTAGCCCTTGGAGAAAAGGTCATTACCAAGTGGGAGGCAAGCTAATGTTGAAAGAGTAATCCCTTAAAGGACCAGTCAGACTCATTGCTCAGATGAATCAGCACCAACAATATTTGTCTCTGATCCAGGCATCGTTTGATCCAAACAGATGGGGTCAAGCCTCATTTCCATGTATTTGTTTCATGCTGCAATCAGCATTGGAAAAACAGCTCGAACAATTCCACTCCACCACAAGACAACTTCATCCCTTGGTGCAGATGTGTGGCATTTGCTTTCTTCAAACTCGTCGTCTATTTTCTCGAAAATGTTTTGTGTCTGTGAAAAAGAATGCTTGTTTGCACGTTCAGCTCCAAAAGCTGTTCTGGTCCTGATATTTGCACGCACAGGAGTTCCCAGGCCCAGGTGGGGTTTGCTGTTGAGACCTCAAAGATACTGTCCTGACTGAACTCTGGAGAGAGATTGTGAGGCCATTGCAAAGTGCTGGCAAATAAAAAACTGGATAACTGAATGCAAACAGCTAAGAGGGACAGGTCAGGTATAGGAAAAGGCAAATTCATGTATGGCCACACAAGTCAGTGCATACATACATGGAGTCCCCACCCCGCACCACCACTGTCTGATGTCTTCCTCAGTGATCCTGCATATTCAGTCTGAAAACTGATAGCCAGTTTAAATCCAATATCATACTTAGGGCAAAGTCCCTAGGTCTAAAGGACCAGTAATCATTAACCATTAGGTAATCTGTACAGCTTCTGGCTCAGGACATCATGCAACTAGAGCTATCTATGTAGGCACCAGGGTGCCCACTTTGGGGACTACACAATTTTCCTTCTGTCTGAAGGAAATGTCTGTCACTATTAAGGCCTGGAGAAGGAGCTCTGAATTATAAAATGCCCTTAGATTATTTTTATATTTAGATTAAGTGTCTGTGCCTGAAAGGTTATGATCAAAACTCCTTTAGAAACATTATGTTAATGGTACATCATAGAAAAGAGACAGAAATACTGTCATTCAAATGACAACTTGAAGTTCTTCAAAGTGCTTTAAACTCAATGAAGTGCTTCTAATGTATAGTCACTGCTGTAATGTGTGGGAATCCAAGAGCCTACTTACACACAGTCAGACCTCACAGACATCAATGAACAGCGTAACTAGATACCCTTGTCTGAGTGAAGTTACATGAACAATAAGGAAATTGGCTAAGGGAGAGTTTCTATTCTCCTTTACACAGTGCCATAGAACATTTTGTACTCATCTGAAAGGGCCTCAGTACAATGTCTCATCTAAAGACAGCATCCCTGACATCCTGGCGCTCTCTCAGTGTCACACCGGATTGTCAGCCTGGCCTTTGTGCTAATCCTCTGGAATGGGATTTGAGTACATTATTTTCCGACTTTGAGGTTAAAGAACTGATGCAATTTCAGTGGTAAATGAGTTGCTTCATTTAATCATCAATTTGCCTCATCTTCTGTCTAGAATGTGGTGCTGGAAAAGCACAGCAGGTCAGGCAGCATCCGAGGAGGAGGAGAATCGACATTTCAGGCATAAGCCCTTCATCAGGAATCTTCGGATGCTGCCTGACCTGCTGTGCTTTTCCAGCGCTACACTCTGGACTCTGACCAATCCAGCATCTGCAGTCCTCACCTTCTCCTTTGCCTCATCTTCTGTCTCATTCTTCTCCGTTTTGTTGCTGTCCTGACCTTCACGTTTTGGCTTTCCTGTTGGGTTTCTGAATTTTCCCACATTAGCAGTTTGTGGCAACATAAGAACATATGAGTTAGGATCAGGCCATTCAGCCCATTGACCAAATAACTAAGGACTTGCTTGTAGCCACAGACCTACATTTCTGCCTACCTCTGTAACCTCTTGCCCCCTTGCTTATTAAGAATTTATCCACCTCCATCATAAAAATATGCAAGTGTTCTGCTCCACCACCTTTTCAGGAAGAGAATTCCAAAGATCCACAACCCTTTGTGAGAGATTTTTAAAAAATCACTTGATCTGTGTTTTAAATAAATGACTCTTTCTTTTTCAACAGTGACCCCTAGTTGTAGATTCTCCCATAAGAGGAACCATCCTCATCTACCTTGTCAAGCAAGATCCCTCAGGATCTTATATGTTTGGTATGATTTCCTTATTGGTTAGAGTATTGAGTATAGTAGTTGGGAGGTCCTGTTGTGGCTGTACAAGACGTTGGTTAGGTCACTTTTGGAATATTGTGTGCAATTCTGGTCTTCCTATTGGAAGGATGTTGTGAAACTTGAAAGGGTTCAGAAAAGATTTACAAGGATGTTGTCAGGTTTGGAGGATTTGAGCTATAGGAAGAGGCTGAATAGGCTGGGGCTGTTTTCCCTGGGGTGTCAGTGGCTGAGGGGTGACCTTATAGAAGTTTATAAAATCATGAGGGGCATGGATAGGGTAAATAGGCAAAGTCTTTTCGCTGGGGTGGGGCAGTCCAGAACTAGAGAGCATAGGTTTAGGGTGAGAGGGGAAAGATATAAAAGGGACCTAAGGGGCAACGCTTTCATGCAAAGAGTGGTGCATGTGTAGAATGAGCTGCCAGAGAAACACTTAAAAGGCATCTAGTTGGGTATATGAATGGGAAGGGTTTTGAGGCATATGGGTGAAATGCTGGCAAATGGGACTAGATTAGGTTGGGATATGTAGTTGGCGTGGAAGAGTTGAACCGAAGAGTCTGTTTCCATGCTGTACATCTCTGACTCTAAGATGCCTCTGACTCCTCATCATTCCACAGTCTGCATGCTTTACCTGCGCAACATTTCCTCATAAAACAATCTGTTCACTCCAGGCATTACTCGGGTAAAATGCATGTTACATTTGTATAGACTTTCTTTTGAACTAAATGGACAGAACGGATTCCAGTGCTGGTGATCTTAGTTTATTATGGGGAAAATAATCTATTTGTGATTTAGTTTGCAAATGTATTAGGAGAAATGAATTTTGTAGTATGTGATTTCCAAAATTCATTGAAGCACTCATCGGAAAAACTTTCAAAATATTATTGCTGGCCTTAAGTCCCACACCTTTCTAATAGATGGGACAAGGTGAATGTTTAGTTGAAATAAGATCACTTTGATAAAAAGGAAGATTAAATGGGTAAAAAGAGAAATGGATAGAAAAAAGTAGACCAACAGCAGTTGCAATCGAATTCAGTTAACTCTTGGAACTTGCTGAATATTCTCTGGTGTAGGAAGGAAACACTCCTGGCACCAGCCGACCATTTAGTCCATATCCAGGGAACCTCCCACAGTGGGAAGTGAGTGGGTTGGATTTTCAGACAGGCAGGTCAGAGTCAGATTAATCGCATGTGTTTTTTAATGTCATATTCGACTGAATATCTGTGGCTGTCCTGTGTTGGAGTGCCCGAATTTCACTGTCTGACTTTTCTGTGTCTTTGTCTCCTCAATGGAAATTATTTGCCTCTCCCTCAGTGTTTTTGATGATCTTTGTTCTGCAAAAAAAAAATCAAAGAACTTTAAAAATATCCATTAGTCAGTCATTGGCATCTGTGGGGTGTACTCTATTAGATCTTGAGGCCGCAGAAGAAATTAAGCAGGCTGTTGTAAGACTATATCCTTGGTTTATTAGTAGGGGAATAAAGTACAAAAGCAGGGAAGTTGTGCTTAATCGTCATTAATAACTGCCTAGGCCACAGCTTGAGTTCAGTTTTAGGAAGACTATTAATGCTTTAGAGAAGAGATTTACAGAGATAGGATGATGATGCTGAGCTTTGGTAATTTAGCAAAGCTGGAGTCACTGAGAAAGATAGAGGTGTGATTCACAGAGGCATTCAAAATCATGAAGGCAGGAAACAGAAACTGTTTCCAGCTGTTAAAAAGGGTCAGTAACCAAATGGCTCGAGGTTTAAGACAAACTAACAAAAAGCAAGGGAGGAATGTTTTTTAAAAAAAAGGTGAGAGCTGTGATGATCTAGAGTGTGCTGCAAATTGTAAGTTTAGTAATAGCTGGAATTGGTTTAATTCTTGCAGGTCAGGGATATGCCGGTGTATTTACAGCTTTATTTATATTTACATGTAGGGTATGGGGTCACTGAGAAGGCTAGTGCCCATCTATAATTGCCGTTGAATCCTTAAATGACATTAGTGAACTGAATGGCATGTTAGAGAAAAAAAAGTGATAGTTTCATGGTCACCATTACAGAGACTAGCACCCAGCAGCAGCTATTGAGGTTTGAACCTCTGTCCTCAAGAGTATTATCAAAGGCCTCGTATTACCAGTAGTGACATTATCATTGCACCTCCATCTCTCCCCAGCAACATGATGGACTGAATGGCCTCCTTGTGTGTTTTGCCATTATAAAATAAGTACATTGCTGACATAGCCATTAAGTTGTGCACTTACTTGCTTGCACCAGTCATTTTTAAAACAATTTCTCGATATTGGTTCGGGGGTCAATATTGACTAGGACACTGGAGAGAACGGATTCCACTTTGCTTCACCATAGTTCCACAGGATCCTTTACGTTCACCTGAGAAGACAGACAGGGCCCTGATTTTTGTGTCTCATTTGAAAGACAGAATCTCTGAGAGTGCAGCACTCCCTCAGTACTCCCTCTGCAACCAGAGTTCATTGAACTCAACAAAAGAATTTCATCATCACTCTTGCCCATCCTGTATTCCCAATTCCTCCGCCTCTGCCGTGTCTGCTCCCAGGAGAACCAGTTCCACCACAGAACACACCAGATGGCCTCCTTCTTTAGAGACCGCAATTTCCCTTCCCACGTGGTTAAAGATGCCCTCCAACGCATCT
>NC_057722.1:66677397-66710261 GCF_004010195.1 Chiloscyllium plagiosum | reverse complement strand
TCCCAGGTCATTTCCTCTGCCCTGAAGCTCTTCAACCATGTCCTGAAACAGACTCGCAACCACAGCCACATTTGCTTCCTCAGTGCCTGCCTCCGTAAGCAACTCATCCTACACGGATTCCGGACCACCTTTAAACCAGCAGAGTTCAGATCCGAACAGGCCACTCCACCCTCCTGTCTGACCTATCACCTTCATTCCCTCCCCCACTCACCTATTGTACTCTATGTTACTTTCTCCTCACCCCCACCCTCCTCTAGCTTATCTCTCCATGCTTCAGCCTCTCTGCCTTTATTCTTGATGAAGGGCTTTTGCCCGAAACGTCAATTTTTCTGCTCCTCGGATGCTGCCTGAACTGCTGCGCTCTTCCAGCACCACTAATCCAGAATCTGGTTTCTAGCATCTGCAGTCATTGTTTTTACCTATACTTTGCCATCGTTCAGCTGGTGCTCCATCTAGTGGTTCTTTTTGGAACCTGAGAAAATTCATTCTGTTGCAATGTACCTTTGAACATTTTTGATGTTTAAGCATGTTGTAGAATTGCAAGTTGATATTGTTATTGAAGGTCAGTGAGTCTTTGAGTGTGAGGCAGTGCTGGCCCTGAACCTCCATGAAGTAATATTTCCTGCCTTTGCATTGAAGAGAGACCATGGTCTTCTACGTGTGTCAGGAATGCTGTCAGCCATTAGATAAGATTCCCTACAGTGTGGAAACAGGCCCTTTGTCCAGTAAGTCCACACCGACCCTCTGAATACTAACCCACCCAGACCCATTTCCCACGGACTAATGCACCTAACACAATGGGCAATTTAGCATGGCCAATTCACCCTGCCTGCACATCTTTGGACTGTGGGAGGAAACCAGTGCACCCAGAGAAAACCCGCGCAGACATGGGGATAATGTGCAAACTCCACACAGACAGTCACCCGAGGCTGGAGTTGAACCTGGGTCGATCGTGCTGTTAGGCAGCAGTGCTAACCACTGAGCCACTGTGCCGCCCTAGTTTTATTCTTTACAGATGACAAATTGTGGTCAATGCCCTTACATTTTCACCAGTACAAATAGACATGTTGTCTCATACAAATTGGCCATGAGATGTGGGATTTCTCAGTTAAGGCTGCCACCCACTGATCTGGCAAGAGGGGCGAGGAAATCTCAGGATTTAGCAACATTGAAACAGAAAAATAGGAGCAGGAGTAGGCCATTCGGCCCTTTAAGCCTACTCTGCTATTCATTCTGATCATGGCTGATCATCAAGCTCAATAACCTGTTCCTGCTTTCTCCCCCATATCCTTTGATCCATTTCATCCCAAGTGCTATATCCAATTCTTTCTTGAAATCATACAATGTCTTGGCCTCAACTGCTTCCTGTGGGAGTAAATTCCACAGGCTCACCACTCCCTAGAGGAAGAAATTTCTCCTCATTTCAGTTTGAAATGATTTACCCCATATCCTCAGAATGTGATTCCTGGTTGTGACCTTGTGTCACCAGGTACATCATTCCTGCATTTAGCCTGCCTAATCCTGTTAGAAATTTGTAGCTTCACATTCTTCTGAATTCCAGCAAATATAATTCCAACCAATTCAACTTCTCAACTGCATTCATGGAATGTGGTTGGGAAAACATTTATTGCCCATCCCTAGTTTCCCTGGACAAGGTGGTGGGGTGCTGCTGCCTTGAACTGTCGCCCTAAGTAGACCCCGAATACCCTTGGGGAATAGGTTCCACTGGGTTTGACCCAGTGACACTGAAGGAATGGTGATATATTTCCAAGTTAGGTTGGTGAGTGACTTGGAGAGGAAGTCATGTTTCATGCATCTGCTGCCCTTGTCCTTCTGGATGGAAGTGGACATAGGTTTGAAAGGTGCTGTGTAAGGAATCTTGGTGAATTTCTGCAGTGCATCTTGTAGATACTACACATTACTGCTTCTGAGCGTTGGTGGTGGAGGGAGTGGATACTTGTGAACGTGATGCCAGTCAAGCCTGTGCTACTTTGTCCTGGATGGTGTCAAGTTTCTTGAGTGTTGTCGGACTTGCATCCATCCAGGCAGGTGGGGAGCATTCATCACATTCTTGACATGTGCCTCCTAAGTGGTGGGAAGTCAGGAGGTGAATTACGCACTGATATGTACTGCTGACATTGGCTTAGTGAATTGGATTGGGACCAAATTAACCATTGCACAGTTGTAGGTCATGGAATAAAAGGGACAATAACGTGGATACAAATTGGCTGAGTGATTGCAACAAAGAGCAGCGATTAATGGGAATTTTTCAGGCTGGAGCAAGGTTTGCAGAGGAGATTCCCTAGGGTCAGTATTAATACTCCTACTTTTCCTAAACGTATATTAATAAATCCAGATCTTTATGTGCAAAGGACAGTTTCTAACGATACAGATGACACAAATCTTGGAAGAATTGTAAATTGTAAGGAGGGTAGTGTGCACCTTCAAATAAGATTAATCAGTTGCTGGAATGGACAGATCAATATTGCTCTAAAGGATATGCAGAAGCAGCGAGTCATTGAAGGTGGCAAGACAGAAAGAGAGAGCTGCAATTGAAGTATACAATATTCTAGGCTTCACTATTAAGGACATAGAATACTAGGTCAGGGACGTTATGCAGAACCAATATTGGACAGTGGTTAGACCTCAGCTAGAGTATTGTATATAGTTCTGGGCATCACACTATTGGAGAGAGTAGAAAATAAATTTATGGGAATGGTACCAGAAAGGAGAAAGTTCAGTTACGAGGATAGATTGGAGAAGCTGGGTCTGATTTCTTTGGAGAAGAGAAGGCTGAGGGCAGATTTGATCAAAGTTTTCAGAATCATGGGGAGTCTGAACAGAGTGGATGGGGAGAAACAGTTTCCACTCATAAATGGATTGAGAATTAGAGGGAACAGTTTCAGTGTTTTGCAAAAGAAGTTAATGCGAGGTGAGAGAAAACCTTTTCACACAGTGAACAGCCTAGTTTGGGATGCATTGGCTGGAAGCATGGTGGAGGCAGGGTGAGAGAGCAGTGTGTGATATTTTCCCTACAAGATGAAACAACCATTCCCTAAAACTTTTTTAACACATGTATACACACATACACACACACACACACACACACACACACACATTCACACACACACACACATACACACACACACACACCCACATACACACACACACATACAGACACACATATACACACACACACACACACACATACAGACACACATATACACACACACTCACACACACTCACACACACACACACACACATACACACACACACACACACACACACATCCACACCTTTCTAGGTGCTTTTCAAGGTGAACTTTCCCACCCTTTGCTGTAGTTCACACAGAGATACCCTCACTGTCACCTCAGCTGTTAGATGCATTTCAAGCGGCTCCCAAACTGGGGAGAAATGTTTTATTAGCTGTTTATTCCATGGACTGGAGTGGGAAGGAGCCCATTCACAAATTCCTGTCAGTAGCCAGTGACTTGTAGGATCCTCTCAACTAAATGCAAATTGTCTTTGCTGTTCTCAGCCTTACAATGCAGCCTTTTTGTATTTCACTTACCACATTAAAATGTCACTAGATCTGAGGTTTTCAATGTATCCAGAGTGTTGCTTACTGACAATCTGGCAGAAAAGCAAAGGACAGCAAATTCAAATTCCTTGAGCTGGTATAAACAACTTAAATCAAAATGGTTGCATTCTTGTCATCATCTCAAAGCATGGAGAAAGAATCTCTTGTTCAAAGTGTTTCTTTTTCTATAATCCTTTGTTTCTTCATGTATTTGGCCTGACTTAAATTTGATGGCACATTTTGCAGAAAGGGACACAAATGGAATTGGCTACTTCCAGCAGTTTTAGTGCCTCTTTTGAAATAAAAGGTTTGTGCAGTAAAGTTAGTAAGGAAAGCTAGTTTATGAGTAGGGAGAAAAGAGTGTATCTCCATCACTGGTTCCATCAGTGCTGAATAATTTCACTATAACAGTTGCCATTCTCTTGAAATTGGGGTGGCATGGTTGCTCAGTGGCTAGCACTGCTGCCTCACAGCACCGGGGACCTGGGTTTGATTCCAGCCTCGGTCGATTGACTGTGGGGAGTTTGCACATTCTCTCCCGGTGTCTGCGTGGGTTTCCTCCGGGTGCTCCAGTTTCCTCCCACAATCCAAAGATGTGCAGGTTGGGTGAATTGGCCACGCCAAATTACCCATAGTGTTCAGGGATGTATAGGTTAGGTGGATAAGTCAAGAGTAAGTGTAGGGGAATGGGTCTGGGTGGGTTACTCTTTGGAGGGTTGGTGTGAACTTGTTGGGCCGAAGTGCCTGTTTCTACACAGTAGGGATTCTAATACAGCAGGTAAATTGGAGGGATCTGACCTTTCATTCTGCATGTAATCTTCCTGTGTGCAAGTTCTCATGGAGTAGCACTCTTTTCTTTGAGTCAAAACGTGCCAGATTCCATCCTTTAGGTTGACACTGCTGTCCAGTACCAAAGGGGAAGTGCACTGTCAGATGTGCGATGTTTGGAATTTAGAAGCGAATCAAGGATCAATCTACCCTCTGACCTGAACATAAAAGATCCATGACAGTGTTTTGAAGAAAAGGACAGTTCCTCTGCAATGTCTTCGTCAGCAGTTGTTCCTCATTCAGCCTCCCTGGATTCATTAACACTTGGCTGTGTGAGAATGGATTGCTGCAGTGTTTCCTATTTTATAACAGTGGTTGTGAAGTACATGGACATATCAAATTGTGATAGGCGCTGTACAAATACAAGTCTTTATACTTGGTCAGACATAGTTTAGTAATGCCCAAATTACAGGAAATACATAACTCACAGCATTTGCACGACAGCCTTACATGGAACAAGGACGGTTGTTATCTTTGGAATTCAGGGTTGCCATAGCAGCACGGGGTGGAGGGGAGTGGGCATTAAATGCTTTGGTTTCACAAGAGCTGTTGTACTACCATAGCAAATATAATTTTTACACGGCTCAACAGGGATAGTTGTGGAAAGGATAATTGTACTGGCTGGTGGGGTGAGAACCAGGAGACAAGTCATTTAACACTGAGATGAAGAAGGATTTCTTCACTTAGAGAGCAATGAAACTTTGAAATTCTCTACCTCAGAGTGATTTAGATGCTCAATCATTGAGTGCATTCAAGACAGATACTGTCTTGGTCTCAGATATTAAAGATATCAAGGCATATGGTGATAATAACTTAAAACAATCAGTTTTAAAAAAATTTATTCATGAGCTGTGAGGATTGCTGGTGGGGCCAGTATTTACTGCCTTTCCCTAGTTGCCTTTCAGAAGATGATGGTGAACTGACAATTTTAACTGCTGCAGTCTATTTGGTGCGGATAAACTCACAATACTGTTAGGAAGAGAGTTCCGGGAAGAGACGGCGATATATTCAGGATACGGACTGTTTTGGAGAGGAATTAGCAGGTGGTGGTGTTCCCATGTGTCTGCTGCTCTTGTCCTTCTGAATGGAAGTGGCCATGCGTTTGGAAGATGCCCTCTAACTTTCTCCAGTGAATTGATGTAGTGCATCTTGCTGACAGTACTCACTGCTGCCACTGAGCATCGGTGGTGGAGGGAGTGAATGCTTGTCAATGTGGTACCAATCAAGCGGGTTGCTTTGTCCTGGATGGTGCCACATTTTGTTGGAGCTCCACTCATCCAGACTCCACCACAGTCTTTTATAGATGATGGATAGGTTTTGGGGAGTCAGGAGGGGAGTTACTCACGGCAGGATTCCTCGTATCTGGCCTGCTTGTTTATGTGGCTAATTCAATACAGTTTCTGGAAATGAAGTGTTAAACCTAGCTGCCCTCTCGGCCAGACACTGAAAAAAAGAGATTGACTGCTGTCACTGAGCACTGGAAACTAATCATGTGTGTGCTCATTGGAAGCCGCACATTGCAGGCAATGATGTCAACATGTGCACTTTAAGTGTGATGTCATGCACAGGGTAACCCACGATTTTGTTTTGTGATGGGAAGAGGGATGTCAGACACGGGGCTGGGGATGGTAGCAAATTCCCAGATTCTGAAGGGAAGAGAAGGAAAGCCCAGGGGCCAACCAGGAGATTGTAAGGGGCCATGAGGCTTTCTCCTGCTCCATCTTTCTTCTGCACCACCCCCATCCCCCTCCTCCTGTATTTGCTTTTATTGCAGGCATGACTCAACCAGCACTGGCTTTGAAACAGTTTGAGTTGTTTTCAATTCTGAAATGTACGGCAGCCTATAGTGTAAAGATAAGATAAATGCAAATTTTGTTTCCTTTCTGTAGCATGTAAATCACTTTTCAAGTCTTCTCACTGTCAGCCTATCGTGCTTTTTGCCTGACCTATTTTAACTGCTGTCAACGTGACTTTGTTTAAGTAGCCATACAGAAATATTGTCTTGTGCACTATCTTTGTATTTCTGTAATTTTTTCCACTACAGTGGTTATTGAACATGGAACATTACAGCGCAGTCCAGGCCCTTCGGCCCTCGATGTTGCGCCGACCTGTGGAACCAATCTGAAGCCCACCTAACCTACACTATTCCATTATCATCCATATAATGACCATTAAAATGCCCTTAAAGTTGGTGTGTCTGCTACTGTTGCAGGCAGTGCATTCCAAGCCCCTGCTATTCTCTGAATAAAGAAACTACCTCTGACATCTGTCCTATATCCATCACCACTTAATTTAAAGCTATTTTCCCTCATGCTAGCAATCACCATCCAAGGATAAAGGCTCTCACTGTCCACCCTATCTAACCCTCTGATTATCTTATATGTCTCAATTAAGTCACCTCTCAACCTTCTCTCTAACGAAAACTGCCTCAAATCCCTCAGCTTTTCCTCATAAGACTTTCCCTCCATACCAAGCAACATCCTAGTAAATCTCCTCTGAACCCTTTCCAAAGCTTCCACATCTTCCTATAATGTGATAACCAGAACTGTACGCAATACTCCAGATGTGGCCACACCAGAGTTTTGTACAGCTGCAACATGATCTCATGGCTCCAAAACTCAATCCCTCTACCAATAAAAACTAATGCACCATATGCCTTCTTAACAACCCTTTCAGCAACTTTCAGGGATCTATGTACCCGGACACTGAGATCTCTTTGCTCATCTACACTACCAAGAATCTTACCATTAGCCCAGTAACCTACATTTCTGATACTCCTTCCAAAGTGAATCACCTCACACTTTTCCACATTAAACTCCGTTTGCCACTTCTCAGCCCAGCTCTGCAACTTATCTATGTCTCTCTGTAACCTACAACATTCTTCGTCACTATCCACAAGTCTACCAACCTTAGTATCATCTACAAATTTACTGACCCACCCTCCTATGCCATCATCCAGATCATTTATAAAAATGACAAACAGCAGTGGACCCAAAACAGATCCTTGCAGTATTCCACAAGTAACTGAACTCCAGGATGAATATTTCTCATCAACCACCACCCGCTGTCTTCTTTTAGCTAGCCAATTTATAATCCAAACTGCTAAATCACCCTCAATCCCATGTCTCCATATTTTGTGCAAAGGCATACTATGGGAACCTTATCAAAGGCCTTACTGAAATCCATATACACCACATCAACTGCTTTACCCTCAGCCACCTGTTTGGTCACCTTCTCAAAGAACTCAATAAGTTTTGTGAGGTATGACCTACCCTTCACAAAACCATGTTGACTATCCCTAATCAACTTATTCCTTCTTAGATAATTCTAAATCTTATCACTTATAACCCTTTCCAACACTTTACCGGCAACCAAAGTAAGGTTCACAGGTCTATAATTTCCAGAGTTGTCTCTACTCCCCATCTTGAACAAGGGAACACCATTTGCTATCCTCCAGTCTTCTGGCATTATTCCTGTAGACAATAATGATATAAAGATCAAAGCCAAAGGCTCCGCAATCTCCTCCCTAGCTTCCCAGAGAATTCTGGGATAAATTCCATCTGGCCCAGGGGACTTGTCTATGTTACACTTTCTAGGATCGCTAACACCTCCTCCTTATGCACCTCAATCCCATCTAGTTTAGTTGCCTGTATCTCAGTATTCTCCACGACCACTTTGTCTTTTTCTAGTGTGAATACTGACAAAAGATATTCATTTAGCACTTCCCCTGTCTCCTCTGACTCCACGCACAACTTCCCACTGCTATGTTTGATTGGCCCCAATCTTACACCAGTCATTCTTTTATTCCTGATATACCTACAGAAAGCTTTAGGGTTTTCCTTGATCCTATCTGCCAATGACTTCTCACGTTCCCTCCTGGCTCTTCTTAGCTCTCTCTTTAGGTTTTTCCTGGCTAATTTGTAACTCTTAAGAGCCCTAGCTGAGCCTTCAAATCTCATCCAAACATAAGCCTTCTCCTTCCTCTTGACAAGAGATTCAACTTCCTTAGTAAACCATGCTCGACAACTTCCTCCCTGCCTGACCTGGCTCTTCTTAGCTCTCTCTTTAGGTTTTTCCTGGCTAACTTGCAACTCTTAAGAGCCCTAGCTGAACCTTCAAATCTCATCCAAACATAAGCCTTCTCCTTCCTCTTGACAAGAGATTCAACTTCCTTAGTAAACCACGCTCGACAACTTCCTCCCTGCCTGACCAGTACATACTTATCAAGGACCCACAGTAGCTGGTCATTGAATAAGCTCCACATTTTAACTGATACATCCCCTGCTGTTTCCTTCCCTATCCTATGCATCCTAAATGTTGCCTGTTTGCATCATAATTGCCTTTCCCCCAGCTATAACTTTTGCCCTACAGTACATACCTATCCCTTTCCTTCACTAAAGTAAACATAACCAAATTATGGTCACTATCACCACAGTGCTCACCTACCTCCAAATCTAACACCTGGCTGGGTTCATTACCCAATACCAAATACAATGTGGCCTCACCTCTTGTCGGTCTGTCAGGAAACCCTCCTGCACACATTGGACAAAAACTGACCATCTAAAGTACTTGAACTATAGTATTCCCAGTCAATATTTGGAAAGTTAAAGTCCCCCATAACAACAACCGCTTCACTCTCGCTCCTATCGAGGATCATCTTTACTCTCCTATCCTCTACATCTCTGGAACTATTTGCATGCCTATAGAAAACTCCCAACAGGGTAATCTCTCCTTTCCTGTTGCTAATCTCAGGCTATACTACCTTGGTAGATGAGTCCTCAAACGTCCGTTATGCAACCATGCTACTGTCCTTGACTAACAGTGCCACTCCACCCTCTCTTTTACCATTTTCTCTGCTCTTATGAAACATCTAAATCCCAGAATCTGCATTAACCATTCCTGTCCCTGCTCTACCCATGTCTCTGAAATGGCCACAACATCAAAATCACAGGTACTAACCCATGCTGCAAGTTCACCCACCTTATTCCGTATCCTCCTGGTGTCGACGTAGACACACTTCAAACCAACTTCTTGCTTGCCGGTGCCTTATTGCGAACTTGAAATCTTAGTTCTGACTTCACTACTCTTACCCTCCTGTATATTCGAACTACAATTTTGGTTCCCACCTCCTGCTGAATTAGTTTAAACCCATCCGTAGAGCATTAGCAAATTTCACCCCCCCGCCTCTCAGGATATTGGTACCCCTCTGGTTCATTTGAAGACCATCCTGTTTGTAGAGGTCTCACCTACCCCAGAAAGAGCCTCAATTATCCAGGAATCTAAAACCCTCCCTCCTGTACCATCCCTCTAGCTACATGTTCAACTCCTCTCTCTCCCTATTCCTCGCCTCACTAGCACGAGGCACTGGCAACAAACCAGAGACAACAACTCTGTTTGTCCTAGCCCTAAGCTTCCACCCTAGCTCCCTGAATTTCTGCCTTAAATCCCCATCTCTCTTCCTATCTATGTCGTTGGTGCCTATGTGGACCACAACTTGGGGCCGCTCCCCCTCCCCCTGAAGGAACCCAAAAACATGATCAGAGACATCACGAACCCTGGCACCTGGGAGGAAACACATCAACTGTGAGTCTCTCTCTCATCCCCACAGAACCTCCTATCTGTCCCCCTAACTATGGAATCCCCAATGACTAAAGCTCTGCTCCTCTTCCCCCTTCCCTTCTGAGCAACAGGGACAGACTCTGTGCTAGAGACCTGTGCTCCATAGCTTACACCTGATAAGTCATCCCCCCCAACAGTATCCAGGATGGTATATGTTGTTGAGGGGAACAGTCAGAGGGGATCCCTGCACTGCTTGCTGGTTCCCCTCCATCCCCTGACGGTAACCATCTAGCTTTTCCTTATTCCTAAGGTGTGACTACCTCCCTGTAACTCTTCTCAATAATCCCCTCCGTCTCCCAAATGACCCGAAGTTCACCCAGCTCCAGCTCAAGTTCCCTAATGCAGTTTTCAAGGAGCTGGAATTGGGTGCACTTCCCACAGATACAGTCAGCAGGCACACTAGTGATGATCCTTACCTCCCACATTCTGCAGGAGGAACATTCAACTGCCCTAACTTAAATCTTTTAAAATTTACCTTCCGATTGGGCCTCTGATCATCGCTGTTGCTCCTCCCACTCCAACTGCCACTGAAAAAAATGAAGCTATAAAATTGTCAAAGCAATAAGAATTACCAAACAAATCCCAACCAATTATGCATTTGCTGCATAGACCAAGACCTGCGAGAGAAGCCATTACTTTAATTTCTGTTAACCTGTCACATTTTGTTTAATGTGGGTTGGAATTAAACCTCCCGCTGCTCCTATTATTCAATCTACAATTCAAGGAAACAGTTTATTTAATGTTTGGCATGGGAAGTGTACTTTATTGAACAAAGATGTCATTGCTGGCATTGAGCATCATCAGGCTAAAAGGAATTTGTTTTGTGAAAAGCTTCACATGGGCACCATTCACAAAGTTTTTATATCATTGTTGGATTGTATATGCTTATATGGAAAAGTGTTGGAATAATCGATGTGATGAGATACAAGCTAACAGTGATAATGGTAACCTTTGTACTATGTATGATGGTATCAACACAGAACTCACTCCTACCATTACCAAAGCTGCTCCTTTGAGGTCCAGAGATCTGGGGACATACTCATTGACAGGCAAATGGTCCATTGGGTAGAACACTACACCCAAGCCATGCTCAGATTAAATGGTTATATGCTTGGTGATGTTCTGCAGCGATCTCTGAGCTTCGTACGCAACTGCTATCAGTTGAGATCGAAAAGGCCATTGAATCACTTGCAGTAGGGAAAGTCCTCGACACTAGCCCAGCTACTGAATTATCAAAATTCCTATCTCCTGCCATAGCTTCTTGACCACTTTATGTTGTACTGGAGTGAAGCTTCTGTCCCACACCATATGCATGACACAAACACCACATTATACCAGAACAAAGGGATTGCAACAACTACTGGGGAGCCTCTCACGATTTAATGTCAGTGAAAAAGCCAGTACCAAAGTCATTCTGTCAAAGTTTTATTCACTGGCCAACAAAACACACCCAGAGGCACAGCGTGGTTTCATTTCAAGCATATCCCTGGTAGATATGATCTTTGTTCTATGTCAGCTTCAAGGGAACCACAGAACAGCAAAGACCACTCCACCTTGCCTTTGTGCATCTAATAATGACACTTGACACGATAAGCAGAAAGTATCTCTCTGTCAGGTACTAGAGAAAATCGATAGCCCTCCCAAACTTTTGCAGTCTCATAAAGTCCATTCATAACATTTATGGCATCTTTTCCATTTCCTGCTCCACTTCTGACAGTTTGAAGATCAAGAATGAAGTGAAATTTCTTAAACTTGATTCTGTTTTTTTTCTGACTGACCTATGCCTGATATAGAACCTTTGTACCTTAAGCACTATCAGTCAGCCAAGTCCTCAACTTATCCAGATTGGAAGATAATGTAAAAGTGCAACTTGTGCTGATCAGAGAACTTCTGTACACTGATTATGCTGCAGTGGTTGTCCGTTCTGAGTTGGAAATATATTGCAGTTCTTTCATTTTCGTTGAGACAAAAACCTGCAATTTCCTGCCTGACAGCCATAGTGTTCCAAGGGACTGCAAAATTCAAGATCTCCTTGGGTTGTGTCTTTGTCACTGAAGGTATGTTGTAAATGACAGGTGTATTGCAATTGGATTGAGGCACATGAGAGTGCAACATAGAAATGTAGAAAAAAGTCCAGCATTACAGATTATAGGAATAAATTAGAAAAATAGAGAAATAATAAGTTCAGAATAACAGTCCATTCAACCCAGTGCACGCTGGCACCTCCAGTCTGCACTGAACCTTGACTCCAGACCACCTCAGGCTGCCCTTCAAGGCTATCAAGGCCAGGAGACCGCTCTGGAGTCATCTTGTGGGTGAAAGTCCACATTGAGGTCAAATCTTTCTATAAATTAAAGTTGCTCGCAATTTCATTTGTACCTTTATTGCTAGTATCCCCATTTTCTGTTTAATGCCTTCTCTAATGTCAGTGCCACATTTTGGGAGTCTATATGCAGCCCCCTCTATTGTTTACTGATGTTTCTTGGTGTTTGTAAGCACTACCCATATAGATTCTATTTCAGCAGAGCTAATATCCTTCCTCATGCTTGCATTACTGTGCTCTTTAACCAGCAATGCTACCCCAACTCATTTTCCTCTTGGTCTTTCCGAAAAGCTGAATACCGTGGATATTCAATTCCCGTCCCTGGTCGTCCTGTAACTATGTTTCTGTAATCCCAAATATATCATACCTGTTTTTGTGCATTTGCACGACTAATTCATTTACTTAATTGCAAAGTAAATTGTGTATTAAGACACAAGGCCTTAAGGCTTGTTTTTTAAACATCTTTATTCCTGTTCACATGTGGCCTTGTTTGATTCATGCCCTTGAATTCTTAGCCTCTTTTTTTCCATACTGCGTTTTATTTTGGCTCTTGTTTTTTTCTCTCTCTCTCTCTCTCTCTCTTTCTCTCCATGTCTCTTCTCTCTCTTCTCGACCTTACTGTGTAGAATTCCATCCCTTGCCATTTTGTTCTCACATACACAACAGAGAAAAGTTCCATTTTATTGCATTTTTCATTATGTGTGATTTGAAATATTTTGGAATGTGCTTTTGGATATTTTTATGAATAAATATTATTTATTCCAAAAAGACTCGCTGTGGGAGCTAAGCCATCTCCAGCAGATGACAGTGGTTCAAATAGATGACTCACCACCACTTTCTCGAGGGTGACTGGAAATGGCCAATAGAAGCTGGACTTGCTGGTGACACCCACCATGTCACAAAAATGAAATTTTTATAAAAAGCCATTTTACCAATCGATTATGTGACAGGCCCAGGCAGGATATTCTTAAATCTCAGCAGGCAGGTTGGAAAAATCTATTCTGCATTGTGTTGTCTCTGTCCATTATTCATGAAAAGCCCAGCATCATCCTGCTGAGTTTAATTGGATTTATGCAAGGGGAACTGTTTGATTTGTCATACCAGAAACCTATGATAAATGACAAAATGCTGAAGGTGTTGCTTGCTTATCTGAGAAACTGCATTTCTAACTGTTTCCAGAGGCAACTGTTACAAAAGTAAAATAATAAATTCTTCTGTGATCTGAACAGATAATTTGTTGAGTGACAGGAGACATTTAGATGCTCCTGCTAAATCCTATTGTGAACATTCTGACCATGTTAATTTTCTGGATGTCCTTTTTTGTTGATTGGAGGAGGAAATCATTATATGGCATCAATACTTGTCATTGGCACTCTCTCTCTATCTGATCTGACAATCTGGTATTTTTTCTCCCTAGCCATTTCCCTTGGTCTCTTCCTCTCGATTTTTATCCAAGCGAGGTGAGCTCATGGGCTTCGTTGAGGACACAGGAATTTTTTCCAAACGCATGTCAAGGCAGCAAGTGTACTTCTTCCTGTTCAATGATGTCCTTATTGTCACAAAGAAGAAAAGGTAAGTTAGTGTTTCCCACTCTCCCTTCTCCTCTACTCCTGACCATCCCCCTGCCCCTACTCACCTTCTCCCCTCTTGCCTTTGCTCTCTCACTTTCCCATCTCCATCATTCCTCCTGAGTGTTTTGACTCATCGAGAACTGGTTCTATAGGTGATCAGCACCCTTTGTAGTGAGTATCATTGGGTTATTTATAAACAAAGAGTTAACAAAGTCTCACATGCTGTGCATACTTCTGACAAGTGTTGCTGGATAGTAACAAAACAGGATATCATCATTTTCGGGTTGCTCTGTGACCTACATATGTGGGTGCATGTCTCTAGTCATGACATTAATTTAACAGCCAGTAGTATGATGTATTGTCATTGGACTAGTGATCCAGATGGTCAAGCCCCTGATCAATGTGGGTTCAAATCCAATGAAATTTGAGTTCAGTGAAATCTGGAATGATGCCTAATCTTGACCACATAACTATAGAATCATAGAGATGACACAACCCAAGGGGGCTAATTGGTCCATCTTGTCCATTATGAGCCATTGACACCCAGATGCCCTTTCTAATCCCATCTGTCTACACAGAAGCCATTGCCCTGCAGCTTACACCACTTAAGGTGCAGATCCAGGTATTTTTTAGAAGAGTTTAGGATTTCTGTCTCCACCACTAGCTCAGATAGTGAATTCCAGACATCCGCCACCCTCTGTGTAACAAAGCTTTTTCCTCATGTCCCCTTTAATCCTTCTGCCACTTAACTTGAATCGATGACTGGTTTTTGAACTCTCTGCCAAGGGAAACAGGTTCATCCTGTCTACTCCATCTCTACCCCTCACAATTGTGTACACTTCAACCATGTCACCCCTCAGCCTTCTCTGCTTCAAGGAAAACAACCCAAACCTCTCCTCGTAGCTACAATTCTCCAGCCCTGGCAACATTCTACTGAAAAATGTCACCATTGTCATAAAAACTCAACTCGTTCACTTGCCTCTTTTAGGGATGGAAATCTACTGTCCCTATCTGATCGACTTGTGACTCCATACCTACAGCAATGGAGCTGACTCTTAATTGCCCTCTGGAAATAGCCACCCACAAAAGTACCCACATCCCACAGTGGCGTCTTAAAAAAGACTAGTTCTCACGAGGTTCAAGAAAGCACACCAACGCCTCTACTTCCTCAGGTGGTAAGGAAATTCGGCATGGCCACAAGGACACTTCCCAATTTTTATAGAAAGCATCATGGAAAGTATCCTGCCTGGATGCATCACCGCATCCAGGGTTTGGCAACTGCTCTTCCCAACTCTCCAAGAAACTCCAGAGGTTCGTGGACACAGCCCAGTTCATCATGAAAACCAGCCTTCCATCTGTTGACCCCAGCTATACTTCCTGCTGCCTCGGGAAATCAACCAATATAATCATACCCTCCCACCCCAGTTATATTGTCTTCCACTCTCTTTCATAGGGCAGAAGATATGAAAGTTTGATTACACAGCGAACAGATTCAAGAACAGCTTCTTCCACACTGTTATCAGACTTTTGAACAAACCTGTCAAATGTTAATTCTGACCTCTCTCTTTCTCTTTGCACTTTTTTCTGCAGCTGTAACACTGTATTCTGTACTCTGTTTTGCTACCCTGATGCACTTTGTATGGTACAAGCTGCTTGTAGAGTACGCAAAACAACACTTTTCACTGTGTCTCAAAACAACTGACAACAATACATCAATCAAAGGTTCACCACTACTAGCTTTGCAGGAGAACTAGGCAGAAAATATGGCTCACATCCCAGGAATAAATAAACGAAAATCAGAGCAGTGAGCTGAGCGAGCATTTCAGGAGCACAGAGATTTCTTCCACCACAGATCAGGAATTGGATTCTGAGCTACCATAACACAAAGTTGCATTTATATCATCCGTTTAATCATAGTACAATGTCACAAGGGGCATCACAGGAACATTACCAGAAACACAGTGACACTGAGCTTCATAAGGAGCTTTTACATAGAACATAGAAGAATACAGCGCAGTACAGGCTCTTTGGCCCTCGATGTTGCGCCGATTCAAGCCCACCTAACCTACACTAGCCCACTATCCTCCATATGCCTATCCAATGCCCGTTTAAATGCCCATAAAGAGGGAGAGTCCACCACTGCTCCTGGCAGGGCTTTCCATGAACTCACGATTCGCTGAGTAAAGAATCTGCCCCTAACATCTGTCCTATACCTACCACCCCTTAATTTAAAGCTATGCCCCCTCGTAATAGCTGACTCCATACGTGAAAAAAGGTTCTCATGGTCAACCCTATCTAAACCCTTTTTGGGGCAGGTGAACAATGTATGGTCAGTGAGATGGGTTTTTAGAAGTTTCTTAAAAGTGGAGGGAGCTGTATAAAAACGTGGCAAGGTTTAGGATGTGAATTCTAGGACTTACCTCCCAGATAGCTGTATGTATGGCATTCAGTGGTGGACGGATTAAAACCAGGCAATCAGAGGGCTGTACCTGACTTGTGTGGCTGAGCTATTCACTTCCTGAGCCATCAAGGCATTCTGAAACTAATCTGTGCAAACATCCATACCACTGCATGTCACCACCAAACAAAGGGATAAGCAGGACAATTCCTGAACATTTATCTCGCCTCTCCTGAAATCACTGAAACTCTGAACTCCCAGAAAAACCTCTCAGCTGGTGGCTCAGTGGTTAGCCCTGCTGCCTCACAGTGCTAGGGACCCTGGTTCAATTCCCACCTTGGGCAACTGTTTGTGTGGTGTTTGCATATTCTCCCCGTGTCTCTATGGGTTTCCTCTCACCATCCAAAGATGTGCAGGTCAGGTGAATAGGCTGTGCTAAATTGCCCATAGTGTTCAGTGATGTATAGGTTAGGTGCATGAGTCAGGAGTAAATGTAAGGGTTGGTTAGTCTCCGGAGAGTTGGTGTGGACTTGTTGGGCCAAATAGCCTGTTTCCATATTGTCGGGAATCTAATCTAAAAAAAACTGAAGCTTCTTGCAGAATAATAAGAACCAGTGGCTTCAGTAAATATAGGCTGTATAATTTGAGGAAGGTGTGCTTTTAAAGAATTGTTTATTTTCTGATATAATTTCTGGGAGTTGTTTTCTTGCAAAGAGAAGGAAAAAAATTGCTGCTGGGAAGAGGGAGGTTATAAGATTTTAAATAGCCGAATGTACTGAAGGGAAGGCTGTTACTTCTCAAAACGTGCTGGCCTGCTTTCAAGTGGATGCAGTAAACATCCAGCCTAGATCAGAAGCAGATGTTTTGCAGCAACTTGGAAAGCTGACAGATGTATGTGTCCCAATTGTCACTCGTTGCTGTGTGCTAGTGTTGCCCAAACTATAACAAACATAACTGCAGACTTGGATTTATATGAACAGTGTTTTGTAATGGCTGGTGTTCACTGCCACAGCATTGCTGAGAGTTTCTGAAGTTGTTGACAGTGTGGGTGGTAGTGATGACGCTGCCATAATTACTGATCTCCAGAGGCCTGGTAAAGAGCCTTTTCCTTGTACCCCCTGCAACTCCTGAGGGTATTTTGTGCTTCAGCGATGGTGTCTGGTGGGGAATTCCAGTAAGTTAGTAACACGAGAAAGTCATTCAGCCCCTCAGCTCCATGTTTTATGACTTAACTTCAACTCCATCTCCCTTCATACCTCAATCTAATAAAACTATATCAATCTCAGTCCTAAAATTACCCTCCAGCTTTGATAGACAGATGTTTTATAAACAGAGAATTTCTGATTTCTGCTGCTGTTCATGAGGAGAAAGTGTTAACGCCAGCTTTTGCGTCCAGTTGTCCTGGCTCTGATTTTATGATTCTGTCTCCCTCAGTTTGAAGTTACGTGAGAGATGGACTATTTCCTCTTTGGAAAGGTCACTGAAAACACAGAAGGAGAAAAACTGTAAAGGTTGATGTCACCACAGTCTGATGGTCTATTTGTGAATTAAATGGTAATAAATCAATGTCACGATGAGGAGTGGGATCCCATCATATGATGGAATGGGAAGGCGTAGATTCAGGAGCTGTTCATCAGGAGCACCTATCAGAAACTGAGAGTTCACTGATCATCAATAGAGTGGTAAAGGGATTTAGAAAATAAATTCTTCTTTCTTTGTGGGCCAATTTCTGGACTGACCAGAGTGGCGTACTGGGTGTTAACCGATAATGAATGATGGGTGCAAGTTGCCAGTACTGCAATGGGACTTCAATGCACTGTGCACTAAATATTGGACATAGTCTATGGTTCCTGTGCAGGAGGTCATGGACATTTATAATGTCTTTTCCATTGGGAAACATGATAGTGCTTTTAACATTTGTGACCTTAGTTTCAAAATAAAGCTCAGTAAGTTTGGAATTTCACTTCTGCAGCTACATAACCATTCAGCATTCTTGCCTGGCTTCTCAAAGGAACCAGTGCCAGTGGTGAAAAACTTCCTTCCTTGAGATTACTCACTTTGTTCTCTTTAATTACTGTGAACATTTCACATCTGTTTCCGATTGTATTGGGTTGAGGTAATATATAAGGCCACCTGGTTTACCAGGTTAGCATTTTTCATGCTAAGAGTTAAGGACATGCATAAAAAAAGTTAAATTGGACTGCATTTTCAGTTATGGCACTGTGCCCCAATCCTCCACAAAATTATTAAACTTGAGAAAGAGGAAGCAATCCTGATTTTATAAAGACCCCTATCTGAAGAAACAGACATCTTTGTTTGGTTTTTGAGTTTGAAATGCCCTCGAAGATAGCCCCTTCCTCCTCTTTAAAAGGGTGCCATCGCCATCCTTGAGATTCAAGAAGTGACAGATTTTGTTTCACCTCTCTCTTCAAATAATGCAGCACTCCCTCAGTACTGCACTCAGCTTTCAATCGGGACTTTATATTCTCATCTAGGTTTAAAGCAACAGCCATGTTTTGTGAGTGCGACCTATGGGTTTGGGAGAGCACTGTAAAATAATGTTAGCTATGGCTCAGATGGTAGCCTTTGAACTGAGGATTGTGTGTCTCCATCCAGAGCCTTGACTCCAAAATCTGGAGATATGGTTTCTCAGATGATAAATTGGGAAAATCCCTGTCATCCTCTCAGGTGAATGCAGAAGAATCCGATGTCACTATTTACGTGGAGGAACAATGGATTTCTCCTTGCTATCTAAGGTCAGAATTTATCCATCAACCAACATTCCCAAGTTAAAAATCACACAACACCAGTTTATAGTCTAACAGGCTTATTTGAAAGTACAAGCTTTTGAAAGGAACGCTGCTCCTTCATTTCATAGCTAGTAGGGCAGGATCATAGAATTAATTGTAAAAGATCAATGTGTCATACAACTGATGTGATGTATTGAACAAACTTAGATTCCTGTTAAGTCTTTAATCACTTAGAATGGGAATGCAGATTTCGATTGATTAATATGTAAGTCTCAGAGTTTCTTTCAAGTTGTATGACACTTTGACCTTTTACTATAAATTCTGTGTCCTATGATCCTGCCTGACTAGCTATCTGATGAAGGAACAGCACTCCGAAAGCTTGTACTTTCAAATAAACCTGTTGATCTCTAACCTGGTATTTTGTGATTTTTAACTTTGTCCACTCCAGTCCAACACCAGCTCCTCCACATCATGGCTATGATCAGTGTTTTGAAGACATGCTCTCTGGTAATTTTTCAGATTGTCGTATCTGAAATCTTGCTGTGTACACATTGTTTACTGTATCTCCGCCATTGTGTCAATGCAAAGACTTTCCATCTTTGCGAACCCACACCAGAATGAGGCCATTCTCAACTATACAGAACTCAAGTGTGATATGAGACAGTCAATCTAGGCCATGTAAGAGTCTCAATAATCCTGCCTCAAATAAAACTATTCAAATAAACAGTTAACTGGTCCATTGGCTAATCCTGAGACCTTTCTGTATGAAAATGACCATGTTTCCCTGCAGAACAACATTTTGAAAGGAATCCATTAATTTGGAATGTCCTAAGGATGTGAAAGCTTTTTGCTTTTTTTTAAACTGAGTCATCAGATGTTGGCTGAACCAACATTTATTACCCTTCTCCCATTGCCTGTTCATCTGAGCAGTTTGCCAAGCCATTTGAGAGGGTAATTAAGAGTCAACCACATTGCTGTGGATCTGCAAACATATGTGGACCAGACCAGGTAAGGTTGGAAGATTTCCTTCCAGAAAAAAAAATAAACCAGTCGGGCTTTTAAAACAATGGTCACCATTAAGCAGATTTGCCCCCATACTTTTAATTAATACAATTGTCGCCATCTGCCATGGTGGGGTTTGAACCGTGTCTCCAGAACATTAGCCTGGGGTTCTGATGATTACACTAGTGACATCACGACTGCAGCACAGCCTCCTCTTGTGGATGTATGAATGTAACATCTTCCTCTCTTTAGTTCGAAATGCAGAGATCTAATAGAATTGGGAGACCAGGCCTGCACTACTTGGGTAGCTCGGCCTACCAATCAATTGAATCTAGAATCAAACGATTGTGGGTAGTGGGTCTGGGTGGGATGCTCTTCTGATGGGATTCAGACTTTGAAGGGCCAAATGGTCTTTTTCTGCACTGTAGAGATTCTATGATCCTAAATTGTCTACTCCAGCTTTGCTGGCATATATTGCCTATCCCTAATTCCCCTCAATTGCCCATCACAAATTTCCCACAAGAAGGTAAAGGTGAGTTGCCTTCTTGAATTGGTGCAGTCCATTTAGTGTAGGTAAACCCAAAATGCTGTAGGGAGAGAGTTCCATGGTTTTGACCAAGTGACATTTACATTTCTAAGTCATGTTGGTGAGTGGCTTGAAGGAGTCTTGCAGGTGATGGTGCCCCTATCTATTTACTGCCCTTGTTCTTCTAAATGGTCGAAGTTATGAGTTTGGAATGAGCAGTCTAAGGAGGCCTGGTGCTTTGCTGTAGTGATTCTTGTAAACGATAGACGCTGCTGTAACTCTACCTCGTGGCACAGGGAGTAAAAGTTGAATGTATGGGGTTTTGATGGATTTGATGGGTTGCTAATCAAGTGGCTGCTTTGTCTTGGTGGTGTCAAGCTTCTAGAGCATTTCTGGAGCTGCACCCACCGAGGCAAGTGTAGAACATTTAATCACTGTCTTGACTTTGCATTGCTGGACACGCTTTGTGAAGATAGTAGGTGAGTTACTTGCTATAGAACTTCCAATTGCTAACCTGCAGTTATAGCCACCAGGATACACGATCACCAGCTAGCCACAAAAAGACACGACCCTCTCTCCCTCATAGCCCTACACACAGATGAAAGAAACCACCAATTCGACTGGGGCAACACATCTATCCTGGGACAGGCTAAACAAAGACATGCCAGAGAATTCCTAGAGGCCTAGCACTCCAACCACAACACCATAAACAAACACATAGATCTAGATACCATTTATCAACCCCTCAGAAAACAAACAGGAAATGACATCACCACAACCCCAGGAACCCCATCCAGGACTAACATTTCAATAGAAAGCAGGAGACAACAGCTTCGCTTCACTTGGAGGTCGCCACTGATGATGTTACCTAGTCAGGTAATGAAACGTCTGAATATCAAACCTACAGCTCAGTGAGTAAACCTACACCCTAAAGCCACAGCATTTATATTGCTGGTACAGTTCAATTAATAATCAGTGGTAATCCCCAGGGTGTTGATAATGGGGATTCAGGGATGCTAATGCCATTGATTGTTAATGATGATGGTTATAACCTTTTTTGGTCATTGGCTGGTACTTGTGCTGTGTGAATGCTCATGTCATTGATCATCAGAACCTGAATGTTGTCCAGGTCTTGAGAAAGGGAGGGCTAACGCAGTTGAGGAATTGGAAAATTTGCAGATGAGAATTTTAAATGTGAGGCTCAACTGGACAAGGATTATCAAGTACACAGTACATTTCATTAACACAAATGCGCTATAACGTGATTGAAGAAGTGGAGAGACTGTTTCTAAAATGCAAACTTTTAAAGCATGTATTGATTATAACGCAATTCCAGCCCCATTAGTTTAAATGGTGCAGCTATTACGCGATTTTCTTAAAAATGGGATTGCACGAGAACGGAACTGTCCCATTATAGCAGAACTGCCTGTACATGAGGGAGTGTACTTTGGTTTAAGTTACCACTCAGGCATTAAAGTTTTGGATGTGCTCGTGTTTCTGAACGGAAGGTAGGAAGCGAGAGCATTGGTGTAACTGAATGATAAACACTGATGACTGGCTAAATCTTGGGCAGTTGGGCTAGTGAAGGCCTAGAATGATGGGGTGGACAATGGAAAGGAAGGAAGTCGATTGATTTTTGTCACATGTTTCACAACCCCGACGTACAAAAGCCTTTAGCACCAGCTTTTGAATTTTTGAGTCCGCCTCATTGTTGTAATTTGTGATATATGACTCAGAGCAAGACCCACAAGTAGTAATACAATACATGAACAGATACTTCTCTTTGAACGGTTAATTTAAAGATAAATATTGGCCTGGACACTAGTGAGAACCCCTTTATTCATCTTTGAAATAATGCCAAAGGACTTCTGATGGCCATGTAAGAGGGCAGATAGGAACAATAGTTTATTATTCTATCTGAAAGACCTGCAATGCTTCAGTGTTCCCTCAGTATTGTATTGAAGTCTAGACTGTATTCTTAAGTATTCAGATTGGGATAGTGCTGATGCAAGTTGAAGAGAGCTACCACTTAAATCATGGCTGACTGTTAAATATCAGACTATTATCTGACACTGTAGATTGATAATTGTGGTGGGAAGGAATTCGCCTTTAACGTTAGGCTAAAACAACCCATTGGGATAGGAGAACAGAGTCAATCGAACCTGGCAAAAGACTAAGCGTCAAAGGAGGGTTCCACTGGGAGACCACCCTCATCATGCTAGGTGGGTGTGCTTAAAATAGCCTTAAAAATTGTGAGTAAGCAATGAAGCAAAGAGATTAATGAGGCAGTAAAGAAGAACTGGAGTTTCATTGTTGTCAATGTTATTTTAAACTCTTAAACTGCACCATATAATGGATAACCTCAAAGAGCCTGAATAATGAAAGTTCATACAGATTTTTGTTTTGAATTTGACATTACAATTTCACTGTAGTACTTAATAATTTCCAGCTATACTTTATGCACCACTAAAAATGTTGGAAATTTTTGCTCTGGTGTCTGGAACAATGGGAGTACCATAAAACTTGGTCTATCGGACTAGATATAGGGACTTATATATCACACACATGGATTTAACGTTGGGTGGGAGTTGAAGGAATTTCACTGAGAAAATGATAATGTCCATTGCATTAGTATTGCACAGCATTTCATCTATAGGCAAGAATCCAGAATTTAACCACACAACCTTATATTGACACCCCACTGCAGTTGTCAGGGAGTGCTGCAATGTTGGAGGGTGCCATCTATTGCTTGAGAATGTCATGGCATAATTTTGCTGAAGGCAGTGCATTAACTACAGGAGTTGGGAGGTCATGTTGTGGCTGGATGGAACATTGGTGAGACCACTTTTAGAATACTGTGTTCAATTCTGGTCTCCCTGCTATAGAAAAGATGTTGTTAAACTTGAAAGGATTCAGAAAAGACTTACAAGAATATCTTGAGGATTGGAAGGTTTGTGCAACAGGAAGTGGCTGAATAGGATGGAGCTTATTCCCTGAATCATCAGAGGCTGAGGGGTGACCTTCTAGACATTTATAAAATCATGAGGGGCATGGATAGGGTAAATAGACAAGGTCTCTTTCCCAAGGTAGGGGAGTCCAAAACTAGAGGCCACAGGTTTAAGATGAGAGGGGAAAGATATAAAAGTGACCTGAGGGGAAACATTTTCGCACCAAGGGTGGTGCGTGTACGGAATGAGCTGCCAGCGGAGGTGATGGACTCTGGTACAATTACAGCATTTAAGAGGTACCAGGACAGGTACATGAATAGGAAGGGTTTAGAGGGAGATGGGCCAAGTGCTGGCACATGGGCTTAGATCAGATTAGGATATCTGGTCAGTATGAACGAGTTGGACTGAAGGGTCTGTTTCTGTGCTGTACAGCTCTGTGACTCTAAAAGGAGTTCTCCCCAGTTTCCTGGCTAGGATTTATGCCTCAGTCAGTGTCACTTCAATTTGATCATCTGGACATTACTGCATTGCTATTTGTGAGAGCTTGCAATGTACAAATTGACTTTTTGTTTTAAATTGTTCATGGGTATGGGCATTACTAACCAGCTTAGCATTCATTGCCCAGCCCTAATTGCACCGTGGCTGTGTGTCTGGAGTCACATATAGGCTTGACTAGGCAAGAAAGATGGATTTTCTTCCCTAAGGGGGGGTTAGAGACTCAGATGGGGTTTTGCAACAAACAGCAGTGGCTATATGCATCACCAATAGGCGAGCTTTTCAATTCCATTTTTTATTAAATTCAGATTTCACAGTAAGGTTTGAACCCATATCCCTAGGATTCTGGATTACTACTCCAGTAACATTACCACCTCTGTAGTTCCTACACTATGCAACAGTTTCATTGACTGAAAGCATTTTGGAACCTCTGCAGGATGTGAAAGTTGCTACATTAGTGCAGATTATTTCTAAGTAATTAGATATTCAGGTGTATATTCGATGTGCATCTTAATGGAATATTTTTGGGATTATGCGCGTAAGCAATTGTTCTGATTTTCAATACAACTGTACAAAACCAACCAGTATATTTTAAAGTGGGATATTTTAAAACCTGTTGAGAAATGTGAACAATTGCTTGGGGATCTTCCTGCTGTAGGCTCCAAAAGACCATGGTATAGATTTGGATTCAACATGAGTCAACAATTAGTTTTACACTGTTTCTGTATTTTTATCTCAATTCTAAAAGTCAGATTTGTCCACTACCATTGCCACAAACTGGGGTGAGGGTAGGGAGGGGTGGTGTCTGGGGGAGTAAGTGTACAATTCCTGGAGAGATTTCATCAATAACATTTGCATCTTCCTTGAGGTGTTCAGAGAAAAATGCAGCAAAAAATCACTAGTTTTGTCTCAGAGCACTGCATGGCAATTGTGAACTGTCTACTTCATTCACTGTTAAAGGGAATGTTTTTAAATGATAAATTTAACTTGAGGGAGACTTTTACTTTCTGAAGGATGGGAAATGGCTTTAAATATTATGTCATTGCAATTTTGATGCACTCCAAGTTTGAGAAGGCAGCTTATCTGTCTGATTGTTCCTTTTATTCCCTTCAAATGGCATGTTTTTTGCAAAAATATACACAAAATTATTCATGAGATGTATACATAAAATATCTATAAATATATTGCAAGACATTTCAAATTGGTCATTATGGAAAATACAATAAAACTATCACTTTTCTTAATTCAACTAAATGTGACATTAACCATATATATTCCATTACAAGCAAATAGCTTGAGGGATTCTGTGAGTTCCCAGCCTCTCAGTACACTACAGCTGAAAGACCTTAGACTGAGACCTTTCCCACTGTGCCCTTGTGGTGGCTACTTCAAGCATTAGTGGGTCACTCAGTACATACTCCTACACCTTGGGAATGTGCTGGTCTGCAATACTCAGTCAAGGGCAACGTTTCACACGTGGAGACCAGCAGTTTTGGGCATACCAAATTGATAGTGTTCCAGAGCTGAAAATGTGTTGCTGGAAAAGCACAGCAGGTCAGGCAGCATCCAGGGAACAGGAGAATCGACGTTTCGGGCATAAGCCCTTCTTCAGGAATCCGACTCCCACAGCTACCTGGACTACACCTCCTCCCACCCTGCCCCCTGTAAAAACGCCATCCCATTCTCCCAATTCCTTCAACTCCGCCGTCTCCTGTTCCCTGGATGCTGCCTGACCTGCTGCGCTTTTCCAGCAACACATTTTCAGCTCTGATCTCCAGCATCTGCAGACCTCACTTTCTCCTGATATAGGAGGCAACCATTCAGTGTGTTGTCTCAGTTTCTCCTTTAGGTAGAGCTAGTTTCTTTTTCAAAGTTATTTCAAGGGATGTAAGTGTCATTGTCAAAGCCAGCCTTTGTTGACCTTCTCTAAATAACCATCTGTAAATAACCCTTGAACTAATTGCCTAGCTGGTCTATTTCAGTAAGCAGTGGAGAGTTAGGCATATTGCTGTAGGTCTGGAGTCACATATTGAGCAGACCAGTCAAGGTCTGCTCAGACCCCAAAGGGAAAGAGATGGCCTAGTGGTGTTATCGATGGACTGTTAATCCAGAGACCCAGGTAATGTTCTGGAGAACTGGGTGTGAATCCGGCCATGGCAGATGGTGGAATTTGAATTACATTAAAAAAAAATTCAGAATTAAGCGTTACTGAATTCCATTACCGATTGTCAGAAAAAAATCCATCTTGTTCATGAATAACCTTTGGGGAAGGAAACTGTCATCCTGACCTAGTCTGGCCGATGTGACTCCAGGAGAAAGTGAGGACTGCAGATGCTGGAGATCAGAGTTGAGAGTGTGGTGTTGGAAAAGCACAGTAGATCAGGCAGCATCCGAGGAGCATGAGAATCGACGTTTTGGGCATAATGTCCTTCATCAGGAATGGAACCAGACATGAAATGGAATCATGTGACTCCAGACTCACAGCAATTTGGTTGACTCTTAACTACCATTTGGATAATTAGGGATGGGCATTAAATACTGGCCTAGCCAGTGACGCCCACAATCTGTGAATGAATAAAAAAAAGGACATTAGTGCACTAGATGGAGTTTTGGAACAATAGTAACTTCAATGCATCACCACTGAGTCGAGCTTTCAATTCTACATTAAACTGAATTTAAATTCCACCAACTGACTTATGGCACCCTTTTTCCTCTTTCCCCATAGCAAACATAACTTCTTCCCATATCACAGTGACTATCCTTCAGACTGAATTTGCTGACAAGTAATTTGGAATAGCCTGAGGATATGGAAGTGGTGATATAAGTGCCACATCTTTCCTTTTCAACCTTTAACTCTTAGTGGAATTGAGAGATCGGCATGCGACTGTACGATTCAATGTCTCAGCTGGATTTAAAATGTAGATGGTTGGTAATGGGTTTAAGGTCAATCCAGACCAAAAGGTCAGACTGAGACACATTAGCAACTCAAAACGTCAGTCAGTATTGCATCCTTTCTCCAAGAAAATCTAACAAAAAATATTACATTTTTATTGCCTTTGACATGTTGTGTACATTGTTCATCATTATTTCTTACATTTCAACAATAACTGAAACAAAATTGAGACTGAATGTAGTGGAATGTGTTATGTAAATGTATGTTTCTGTTGCTGTCTTCACAGATGCTGATTGAGCTTATTTTTAGGGAGCATTTGGAGAAATCTTTAATTTTCAGCTTCAGCTCATGACCAGAAATTTAGCAGTGTGGACTGAATCAATACTCACTTCACGTGACTCATTTCAATTAACTCGGAGTCCAACTTGAAAATACTTCACAGTCTGGCTGAAAACTGTAATATCTTCTTCTACATCTCAGTCATGCAGAGCAAAACCTTCCAATGTCCACCAGTCACATATAATGAAGCCGCAGCTGCAGAGTGAAACAAAATGGCCTGGGGATGGCTCAGATGATGTTTGATCAATTGGCTGTTCATCTTGCCTGGATGTTGCAAAAAAAAAAGATTTTCATTGGCTTTTGAGCTGTTGGCTTTGTGCGCTGGATTTGATTTTGCTGCTGCTGTAAAATGCACCCAACTCAGTTTGAGCAGAACTGTCATAGAAGGGTGCTCCCTCAAACTTACAAATTCTGGTCAAAATTCGGACCAAGGCTCTATAGGAGAAGTTATTGGCCCAGTCATGTTACTCATCCCTCCTCGGAACCACCATAGTCCATTTTGCAAACAAGACAACACTTCTCTTAAAAAAATGTACAACCTTCATTCAGCAGCACCCGCCTCTGACATGCAAACCTTTTGCATCTCCTCAGGTTGTCAGCGTTTATCGCTCTTGTCAAACGCTCAGTAAAAGATAAACATTTTCACAGAGATAACAATTTCTCCTTTGCACCCTTCATTCTTGTGCTTTTTGGAAACTGCAGGGATTTCCCAGAGACAAAGACATTCACAGAGTGCAATTTACACAGACCATCCAGCCCAACCCCCTTGACCAGTGCAAGCTGTTTTACATCAATGGGTGTCTGTTTATGATCTGATACCTTTAAGTCATTCATAATTGGTCAAAGCGGCCCAGAATTTGGCAAGGAGTTGAGATTATAGCTGCGGTACTCTCAAAATGAAACAACGTGAAATAACTACAGTACTAAACAAGAGCATTCAAACAATTTGAATCATACTGGCATTTCTGACTTCACATTGACTTTGTTTCAGCCAGTGAGGGTCTCCTTCAACTTTGCCACCTTTATGGAAGTACTCAGCACATCGAGCCATCACAGGATTCATGGTGGCCCTTTGAAAAGTGCAAAACTACTCCATACCCATGTTTCAATCCAGCGATGTTGCTGCAGGGCAAACTAGAAAACAGGAAATGTTACAAATACTCAGCAGTTCTGGCAGCATCTGTAGAGAGAGAAAACAAGTGTCTCTGGTTGTAACCTTTAATCACAGAAACAGCATGAACTTCTCAAGCTTGACTCCCACTCATTTGATCGCAGCTAATCTGCGTCTTCGCTCTATCGACTCACCTTTTTCCTGTTACAACTTAATATCCATATCTGCTAAAGAAACGACTACCTCAGTTCTGAAAATTTCTGGAAACAGCTCACCAATGCCCATTGTGTGAAGGAGTGCTTCCCCACAGCAACAACTTGGCTTTTGTTTCGATTTGATTTGATTTATTGGAGTCAAATGTTCCTAGGTACATTGAAAAGTATTGCTTTGTGAGAAGTAAAGGCAGATCATAACAAACAAGGATGCACAGGTCATAAGGTGCTTAGACAGGACGAGGCATACAAAGCATAGGAGATGCACAAAAGCAAGGTCAACATTAGATTTGAAATTAGAGAAGTCCAGTCGGCAGATCAGCAGCGAAGAAGGTGTTCTTGAACCTGTTGTCACGTGTGTTCATGCTTCTGCATATTCTGCCTGATGGAAGTTATTGGAAGAGCGTATTACCAGCATTGTGATGATCTGGCCTGTGCACACAACCTTCTTGTAATTTGTTACGCTCCTGGGCAGAGCAGTTGCTGTACCAGGCCATTATACACCTGGACAGTATGCTTCCTTACTGGCATGCTGAATTTCCCAAGCCGCCTGAGCAAGAAGAGGTGTCATTGTGCCTTCTTGACCATCGCATTAAAGTGGATGATCCAGGACAGATTGTTGGTTGTCATCACTCCTCGGAATTTAACACTCTTGACCTTCTACACCACAGCTCCACTGATGTGCATGTTCTCCTCCTTTCTTCCTGAAGTCAATGATCATTTGTTTTGCTGACATTGAGAGAGAGGTTGTTACCATTGCATCACAACACCAAGCATTCTATCTCCTTCCTGTATTTAGACTCATTGTTGTTTTTAAACCTGGCCTACAATGGTGGCATCATCAGCAAACTTGAAGATGGCATTTGTACAAAATTTGGCTACGCAGTTGTAGGTCAATAGGGAGTACAGTAGGAGGCTGAGTACACATCCTTGTGGGGCACTGTTGTTGAGGATTCTCGCGGAGGAGGTGTTGTTGTCTATCTTCACTGGTTGAGGTCTCTGGGTCAGGAAGCTGAGGATCAAGTTACAGAGGGCAGAGCCAAGACCTAGGTCTCAGAGTTTTGAGATTAGTCTGGAGGGGATTATGGTGTTGAAGGTGGAGCTGTAGTTGATGAGTAGGAGCCTTACGTAGCTGTCCTTGTTATTCAGACATTTAAGATTCTGTTGCTTTGTTCAGGGCTTCACCATCAAATGATTCTCTCTATCTCTATAATCACTTTAAACATCTTAGTTAAATCACCTTTTGATCTTCCACATGCAAAGCTAATCTAGGCAAATTGGCCCTCATTATGTCATCCTTGGAGCCCAGGTCTAAAACCCCTGAGATGGGGTATGAATCCTTAAGCATCTTGCCCATGGGTGAGAACCTTCCCAAATACAACAAACCTTTTTTTAGCTAGCATCTTATGAATTGGCACAAAGCATACAATTGAAGTAGGGGACGTTTACTGCATTATTGCGCCCTCTGCGCTGTTCTTGACGGTAAGGGTGAGAGTGTTCTCCACTGGCAAGTTTTATTTCAGGCAAAGTTGCATTACTATTCAAGTGATTCATGCTGTAAGTAAAGTATAACAGTGATGTGTATACCTGTTGCACAATGTTTCTGTTATTTTTTATATTTTTACATCGATTATGTAGACCTCTTGATCAATTGGCCCATGCCTGGTACCATAGGTGCTGGATAATAGAAAGTTTGCTGTAAATCAAACTGGAAATGAGCTATCAGGAAATGGCTAGTTAAGATAAATTTATACCTCATTGGGATTCTGGACCCCTGGGTGGGAGTTTGGGTGGAGTGCAGGAGGAGGGAGGAGAAGTCTTATTTGAGGTTACATTGCTGTTTTGTGTCTGTAATGATTTTTTTTGTGTTTTATGTTGTTCTAGTGAGGACAGCTACAGTGTGACTGATTATGCCATGACAGACCAACTCCAGGTGGAGCCCTGTGAGGCTGAGGAACTGAATCTGTCTCCTATGAAGACTGCTTCAGGCATGTTGTATTCCCGGCAGAGTTCTGTCAACCACCTCTTTCGGCTCACCATGCTGAGTAACCACGCCGGAGAGAAGGTCGTGATGGTGTTTGGAGCAGAATCACCGTAAGTAAATCCCTTCTGGCTTTGACTTTGTAAATTCCTCCTCCTGGTTCTCAGGTCCCTTTGTGACCATCCCCACTCCCACCTCCACCCAGTGACTTGATTGAGCATTTGGTCATTTTTAAAAGAAATATTATTCATTCACGGGTTGTGGGGGGTCAGCATTTACTGCTGACTGGCTAACTGGAACCATTTAAGAGGGCAGTGAGTCTGGAGTCACATATAGACCAGACTAGGTAAGGACAACAGATTAACTTTCCTGAAATACACTAATGAACAGATGGTTTTTTTATGACAATCAGCACAGAATTGCGAATAGGCCAAATTTCTGCTTAAATTCCAACTTTTTTTAAAAAGTCAAATTGTCCGCAAGTCCCCAGAAACTAGCTTGGGCCTCTGGATTACTAGGCCAGTATCATTTACACTACACTCCCACTAATAATAAAGACCAAACAGTTCCTCAATTGGCTCAGCTTCAACATTGTTTCTATGAGCACTCTTGAGGATGTTTTACCATGATAAAGCTGTCTATTACAATAAAAGTTGCAATGCAGATCAGCACTGTACAGAGGCACAGAGAACAATGCCGTGATGGGCCCACTCACCCTGTGCAAGTATGTCTCCCAGTCAATGATGGCCACCAATTCTGTCAGAGGAATGTGGGGCTGGTTCATTGGAACAAATGTATCAGCCAACCATGCAAAAAGATTGGACCCACAATGCCTCTTCCCAGCCAAAGACTGAGACATCTCTGGCTATATCTAAATCCTGTTCCCAGGATCCCTGGCACATTCCTTTAAGACTCAGAACTTCCAGTCAACAGGGTTTCTACAAGGACCTTTTAAGGTCATAATTTTGGAACGGCCCCTTCTTTCCCTTTCCTCCAGAACACTGACTTGACAGGAGAAAGTGATTAGATAGTCTACTTTTGGCCTTTCCCTCTCACTACCCTGGATGCTGTCTTAAAATGAAAGAATGGCAGAAGGATCAGAAGATAGTGGTTTATGGTCAGTGGCAAAATAAACTAAGTCAAAGATGAAGGGACTATTTCTTTTATAGTGAGTGACTGTCTTCTGGAATGCAATCCCTGAAAGTGATGATGGAAACAATTTGAATATCAGTAGCTTATTCGATAAATAATTGAAAATAAAGCATTTGCAGGGCTATGAAGAAAGAGCAGGGGGAGAGGGACTCATGGATAGCTCTCTCAAAGAGCAGGAACAGGCCCAAAGGGCTGAATAGTCTAGTTATAAAATGATTTTCACAGCAGAGAGCGGCGGAAGCTGGGGGGAAGTTCAGGCGGAGCGCAAAGCCGGTCGGGAAGGTAAGTGATTGCTATTAGAGTGGGTGTGGGTGTGTGCCAGAAGAGAGCAGAAGAGAGCAGACGATGAGGAAGGCAGAGAGAAGACAGGTGCAAGAGACCCCAGGAGAAGTACCTGTCAGGAACAAGTTGAAGCTTTTAGAAACAGTAGGGACTGATGACACTGCCAGTTCGCACGGCGGCCAGGTCTGTCAATCAAAAGTTGGCGCAGATGCAGAGCGGAAGAGTTGGACATCGCACAGAGCCGTGGTAATAGGGGACTCCATCGTGAGAGGAACTGACCGGGGTTTTTGTGGCAGCAGATGGGACTTAAGGATGGTGTGTTGCCTTCCTGGTGCCAGGGTAAAGACATCACAGACAGAGTGCAGGAAATCCTCAAGGACGAGGGTGAAGAGCCAGAGGTGGTGGTACATGTTGGCACAAATGATGTCGGGAAGAAGAGGAGGAACATACTACAGCGGGACTTCGGAGAACTAGGAAGAAGGCTGAAAAGCAAGACGTCCAAGGTGGTTATCTCGGGTTTGCTTCCAGTTCCTCGGGCTGGTGAGGCCAGAAACAGGGAGGTAATGGACTTGAACGTGTGGCTGGGGAACTGGTGCAGGAAGCAAGGATTTAAATTCTTGGATCACTAGAGTATATTTTGTGGTAAGCTTAAATTCTACAAGAGAGACGGTTTGCACCTTAATAGGTTAGGGACCAGCATTCTGGCAGGCAGGTTTTCTACTGCAACACAGCTATGTTTAAACTAAGTAGCGGGGGGGAGGGGACAAACTGGATGTTTAAGAAGGAAATTGGAGGGAAAGTTAGAACAAGGGAAGTCAAGAAAGACAACTGTATCAATGAAGCAGAAAACTCA
>NC_057722.1:66655558-66674787 GCF_004010195.1 Chiloscyllium plagiosum | reverse complement strand
TTCCTGGAATGGCAGGACTACCTTACGCTGAAAGACTGGAGCGACTGGGCTTGTGTACCCTTGAGTTTAGAAGACTGAGATGGGATCTGATTGAGATGTATAAGATTATTAAAGGATTGGACATTCTGGAGGCAGGAAACATGTTTCCGCTGATGGGTGAGTACCGAACCTGAGGACACAGCTTAAAAATACGGGGTAGACCATTTAGGACAGAGATGAGGAGAAACTTCTTCACCCAGAGAGTGGTGGCTGTGTGGAATGCTCTGCCCCAGAGGGCAGTGGAGGCCCAGTCTCTGGATTCATTTAAGAAAGAATTGGATAGAGCTCTCAAAGATAGTGGAATCAAGGGTTATGGAGATAAGGCAGGAAGAGGATACTGATTAGGAATGATCAGCCACGATCATATTGAATGGCGGTGCAGGCTCGAAGGGCTGAATGGCCTACTCCTGCACCTATTGTCTATTGTCTATTGATTCTATCCTATAATCCACATTGAGGTGAGATCCCCTCAGGAACAGATCCCATTGATATTTCAAACCCCTGCAGCATGTTTTTATTATTGTTTCATTCATGGGATTTGGGCATTGCTAAAATGTATTTGCCAGTCAAGAAGGTGTGTACCTTTAAGGCGAACTTGGAAGTGTTGCTGCTTCCATGCTTTAGCTGCCGTTGTCCTTTGAGGAGTAGAGGTTGAGGGTTTGGGAGTTCCTGTTGAATTGAAGTCCGTTTTTTTGGTTGTACAGTGTTGCCACTGTGTGTTCATGCTGAAGGAAGTAAACAGTTAAGGTGGTTATGAAACTCCAGGCAATCAGGCTGCTTTGTCTGGAATGATGTGAAGCCTCTTGAGTGTTTTTGGAATACAGAAACAGGAGCAGGCCATTCAGCCTGTGAAGCCTGCTCTACCACTTAATATAATCATTGACGATTTGAAATAACTCCACAGAGACGCATATTCTGTCACCAAGTGGGCGGCACGGTGGCACAGTGGTTAGCACTGCTGTCTCACAGCGCCAGAGACCCGGGTTCAATTCCCGCCTCAGGCGACTGACTGTATGGAGTTTGCACGTTCTCCCCGTGTCTGCGTGGGTTTCCTCCGGGTGCTCCGGTTTCCTCCCACAGTCCAAAGATGTGCAGGTGAAGTGAATTGGCCATGTTTAATTGTCTGTAGTGTTAGGTAAGGGGTAAATGTAGGGGTATGGGTGGGTTGCGCTTCGGCGGGTCGGTGTGGACTTGTTGGGCCGAAGGGCCTGTTTCCACACTGTAAAGTAATCTAATCTAATCTAAAGTCACCCTCTATTTATGTATGGAAAGTCTTTGATACCTATCCATCTCCCTCAGAGACAGCTCTCAGAGTGGCATGTCTGACACTCCTGTTTATATCTGTCAGCCAGTGCTCCCTGATTAGACCAAATTAACAGCCCCAATCAGGGAGTTTATTTTCTATGAGGTCCACCTGGCTGACCTCATTACAATCACTACAGACTGAACACTTCAATGCCATTGGTAATCAGAAATCTATCAATCATTCCTTTACATTCACTCAAAAACTCAGCTTCCAAGACCCCCTGAACTAGAGAAGACTGAAGATTCACAACCTCTAAGTTTAAAAAATTCTCATCTCGGTCCTCAGGCATCCCCCTTATTTTTAAATAATGCCCCCTAGTTCTGGGCTCCTCAAACAGGGGAAACATTTTATCTGCTCCCATCTTATCTTATCACTGTAAGTATTTTGTATGTTTCGATTAGATTACCTTTCATTCTTTGAAATTCTAGAGAGAGCAAACCCTGTTTACCCAATCTCTCATCATAAGACAGTCCTGATATCCTGGGAATAGTTCAGATGAAATTTCATTGCACTCCCATCTTTCTTGGGGTAATGAGTCCAAAACTGTACAAAGTACTTCAGCTGCAGTCCACTCAAGCTCATAAACAATTAAGCAAGACTTCACTACTCCTGTACTCAAATCCATTTGCAATAAAGGCCAATATTCCATTAGCCTTCCTAATAACCTGCTGCATCTTTATGATAGCCTTCAGTGACTTATTGACAAGGACACCTTGGTCTCTTCGTTTTCCAACATTTCACCCTTGAAGAAATAATTTGCACATCTGTTCCTCCCACCCAAACAGATAACCTCACATTTTTCCATGTTATATTCCAACTGCCATGTTCTTGTCCACTTACTATGACTGTCCAAATCCTCCTCAACCACTTTACATCTTCCTTACGACACACATTTCACTTTAGTTTGACATTGTCTGCAAATTTTAAACATTACATTTGGTCCCTATGTTCAAATCATTGATACATATGGTTAACAGCTGGGCCCCAAGTACTGATCTTTGTATTAGCTCATTTGTTCCAGCTTGTACATGCAAGTACATTCCCACCAATTCCATGTGCTTTAATTTTGTTAAACAGCCAACTGTGAAAGACCTTAACAAAGGCCTTCTGAAAATTCAAGTACACTATATATACTGATGCCCCTTAATCGAATTTAGAGTTGCAGTGTTCCATCATGCATCTGCCTTGAACCTTGTAAATTGTGGACTGGCACAGGAGAGATAGGAGGTGAGTTACTCATCACGGAATTCCTAGCCTTTGACCCTGCTCTTGTAGCCATGGTATGTGTGTGACTAATTCAGTTTCTAGTTGGTGGTCAGTGCCTCCCATTGTGAGGATGCTGATAGTGGGGGAATCAGTGATGGAAAACTGCTGACCATCAAGTGGCAATGCATCTATTCTCCTTTGTTGGAGATAGCTATTGCCTGGCATTTGTGTGCTAAAAAAGTCACTTGCTACCTGTCAGCTCAAGTCTGTCTATTCTTCCAACCTTGCTGCGTTTTGACCTGGACTGCTTCAGTATCTGAGGAGTCACAAGTAGTGCTAATTATTGGGCAGTCATCAGAGAACATTTCCACATCTGACATTATAATGGAGAGTAGATCATTGATAAAGCAGCTGTGGGTTTAGGACACTCCTGTGGAAACTCTGCAGTGATACCCTGAAGTTGAGGAGGCTGAACTCTAACACAATAACAAACATCTTCCTTTTTGCTAGGTAGTGACTTCACCCAGCCTTTGCCTTTGACCCTGCTCTTGTAGCTATGATTTCCTTTCCCTCCATTCATTTTGCTAGGGTTTCTCAAAGCCACACTCAGCCAACTTTTGCCTTGACCTCAAGAGAAGTCATTCTTACCTCCCCTCAGAAGTTCACATCGTTTGTCTCTGTTTAGATTAAGGCTACAATGAGGTCAGGAGCTGGGTGGCCCTAGCAGAACCCAAACTGAGCAAGTTGTTCTTTTGCTTGATAGCACTGTCGACAATTTTGATTGAAAGGATGTGGAATTAACCATTGAAGGAGTGAGAAAGTGGTGAACATAAACCGAGTGAATTCAATGTCAAATCAAATTTTTAAAAAACAGGTATATGGTGGAAACCTGTGTGGTACCAGAAGTCGCACCAGCCAATTGGCAAAATGCAAATAGTCTCATCCAGGGAAAACCTGCCTAATCACATCCCAGTCAGGCAGTGGCAGGACCATCCTCTGAAATCAAGACCCCAAGCGCAGAAGTCCAGGTCAGCAACAGCTGCTGGCCAATGAGACGTTATGAGACCTTTGGATCAGCAGCCGCACAGTAGGCCATGGCTGGTTCAGGAACGCAGGTCGGTCAGTATCAATAACAGGGCTCTCACTGGGGGGTGGGGTCCCCACCTTTCCTAAAGCTCAGTGCTTTGTTCAGGTTCTGAGTGCTTTGGACTGTGAGAGGGCTGACTCGAGGGACTGAATTCCCTGCTACTGTCCCTAGTTATTATGTTCCTATAACTTAATTCCAATGGAGGCGGGAAGGGCTCAGGGCTGTGCTGTACCTGATTAAATGGCCTATCTGACTCCAGGTTTGTCACCAGCAAGAGTAAAAAGCACCTCAGAAAGACTTGCTTTTATGGAGGAAGAAACTGAAAGGAAACATTCTAAAACAAAAATCAACAGTTTACATTTGTAAAATCTCCCAACAATTATTACACCAGCATTTGGCTGTTTTCCGAGCCAGAGAGGTTGATAGAAAGTAATTGTCAATTATCACATTGTTTAAATGGAACATACACTTGAAATGACAAGGCTGAGTTGGGTTTAAAAGTATTGCACAAAACAGCAAATTTAATATATTTTGACACTTTGGCAGGTGGAGATATTCTGTTCACTTCAGGGATAAACTTTGAGATATTGGTTCTTAACTTCACACCTTCCCTCATCTGGAGTTTACCACTGGTTTAAATAAAAACAGGGGGGACTACTATTCCCTATGTTATATTGACAACAACTTTATGTGGTTGGGTGCCAGATGTGGTTGACTTTTAAGCCCAGGATTTTAAGAGGCTGAGGATTCGAACAAAATGTTTTACATCAGGACACAAATGGATAAACGTATTCACGATAAATTATTTTTAAAAAATAGACAGTTTTTTCACAAATTTATTAATTTGTAGGTCATCTAACAAAGAGGAGATGTACCATGAAATTTCTTAAGTACTTCTAAAATACCAAATAGCTCCTCTCAGAATATGAGAATCAATTAAAGTCCAACAAAAATGTTGTATTGGAGGGTCAAATCCATTCATGCTGATTTTATTTCCATAGTTTGGGGGCTACACAATAAGCTGTCATTAAAAAAAAAGAGCAAGCCTGTTGTCTAAGATCCAGCATCAGGCATCTGGTCCCCCTTACAGAATGAACGTTGACAGTTCTTTGGCAGAGGGTAATTGAATTAGCTTTTACTGGGTTCAATAGTGTGTGAGCTGCGCTGCAAATGTCAGGACAGTGTGTACATAGGTTACAGATACGAGCAAAACCAGGAGTAGAATATAATGGAAACAAAAGCCAGACTGGGCCACACTCTGGGTTAAGTTTACCTTCCAGCAACATGGCATTCCTGTTCAGAAAAGGAACAAATCCAATGTACAATGTAGCACCTTTGATGTGGGATATCATCCCACGATGTTTTGGAGGCAACGTTTTTAAACTAAATCTGGCTGCCAGCCACATAAAGTGATATTAGGGCACATGACTAAAGGCTTGATTACAGGGATAAGTTTTAAGGAGTAGCTTCAAGAGAGGGAGATCAGTGGAGTGTGTATACAGACAGGCCTCCAGAGCTTTGGGGGCCCAGGCAGCTAATGACATGGCCACCAATGGTAGGGCAATCAAAATGGGGAATAGCTAAGAGGCCAGTATTGGGGGTGCACAAAGGTATCAGAGGGTGATCAGTCTGAAGATGGTGATGGAGATTAGGAGGCCAAGCGTCATAGAGTTCTAATTGCCCGCATTTGGTCCCTATCCCTCTAAATCCTTCTCATCCATGTATCTATATAAGTGTTTTATAAATGTTGCTTTTGTACCTGTCTCAACCATTTTCTCTGACAGCCCATTCCATATACGCACCACTCTCTGCGTGAAGAAGTTGCCCCTCAGGTCTTTCCTAAGTCTTTCCCCTGTGTTGCAAAGGATCAGGTGCCCTTTGTATCTCTCTCAGAGGACCACATTACCAGTTACTGAAGAACACCAAGTGTATGGAAATACTGCTGCTTGCAAGTGCCCTTCATTGCCACACACTCTATCCCAAGATAGGAACATATTTGCAATTGGGAGGAAGGGTCACCGGACCTGAAACACAAACTCTGATTTCTCTCCACAAATACTGACCGCACTACTGAGCTTTTCCAGCAACTTCTGTTTTTGTTTCTGATTTCCAGCATCTGCAGTTCTTTCGGTTTTTATGTAGGCACATGTCGGTTGTTCCTCAGGTCGGAATCTTGCCAATCCCCACCTGATACTTTAATCAGACTGCAGTCATCTCATTGTGTTGATAGGATAAGATAAGGTGGAATGGGAAGGGAGCATACGCAGCAGGAGAGGCTGGTTGATTTGTAAAGTCTATTTGCTGTAAAATTCGACACAATGGAAGGTGACCTTCTCAAGGACAGTTTGGAATGGACAACAAATGTTGCTTTGCCAGCAACACCTTATTTCCTAAGAATGAATGATACAGTCTACGTTTTCTCACTTACTGTTCATGGCAATACATTATGACAATGGAAAGGATCTAGTGATGCAGATCAACCTTTGAGTTTTCCACAATTCTTGACCACATCTCGTGCCACCTTGATCTCCATTTGATGGCACCTCACATTTGGAGGACTCTCTCAGCCTTGGCTCGGTTTACCTTACATCCCTGGGCGTAACAGACATGAGTGGTCTGCAGATGGGTTTAGGAGTTGGGATAAGCTGCTCTGTTGCTTTAGGAGCAGGAGCAGAACTGTACTACAGTCTCTAGCCACCCCAGGGCTGCAATTCTTATCATTTCAACAGCACAGGAAATGAAGATTTTGTTATGGATGTTCCCAGTTTCCTAAGGGCAGCCAATTGCTGGATTGGACAGATTGGCCTTCAAAACCAAGCAACAATATCCAACTGTTTGATGCAGGGCAATGGAAATGAAGACTTCCCATTTAATTTCCTTCCCTGGAGGACAGGGACACTCATTGACACGTAAGAGAAAAACCCTTCGCATTTAATCGCTTGTTCAAATGGTTCATTTATGAAGCAATGAAGGGATGAATTCAGCCTGTGCCCTTCAGGGTGAAATTTAGCCTTGTGATATTTGTAATGAAGCTGTGAGCACATTTGAATGAAATTCCCCTTTACTGTAATAGCTTTGTCTAACAGTACACAGATCAATTTTCCGAGTCATTATTGCTCATGCCGTGCTCAACAATTGCAATTCATTCAAAACTGGTTTTCGCTGTAACCTAATTGGTGGCTAATTGATGAGCTCTCTACTTAGAAAGTTTTCTCATCGAGAAGCAATCAGTAAGAAAGCACTTAATGCATTTGTTCTCCAGTAACAGTGCTCCAAGTATTAACTGGTCAGATCAAAAATAACACCCAAAGGTGTCATCATTGGCAATCTCTCACAGACAAGGTCGACTCTCTTCCCCTCTCAGGGTGAGCCCATAGCGCACTGTACAGATTGATGCAGCTTCTTCAGACTCTGTTACACTTGGGGCAGATGGTGGTGATGGGAAGGAATGTATGGGGCGTCGGTGTGATAGCACACTCCTTCCACTGTTTTCTGTTTTCTCATGGATTCTGCTTTTTCCCAACACCGCGTATTGAGATACTTGATGCCTTCCTGGATACTCCTCCTTCACTTTGGAGGGTGTTGGACCAGTGATTCCCAGGTGTCTGTGGGAATGCAACACTTCGCCAGTGAGGCCCGGAGGGTATCCCTGAGGCAGTTCCTCTGTCCACCTGCGGCTCGCCTACCATTTCGGAGCTAGGAGTAGATCATCTGCTTGGGAAGTCTCATGTGGGTCATGTGGACAACATGCCCAGCCCATCACAGCCAATCACGGTGGGGGGGGAGTCAGTGCCTCGCTGTTGGGGATGTTGGCCTGGTCAAGGAAGCTGGTGTTGATGTAGCTGTTTTCCCAGCGGATTCACAGGATCTTACACAGGCCATGTTGGTCGGACTGCTCCAGTGCCCAGAGGTATCTGCTGTAGACAGCTCAAATCTCAGAGCCATTTAGGAGAGTGGGAACCACCACAGCTCTGTAAACCATGAGCTTGGTGCCGGATCTGATGTTGTTGTCCTCGAACACCCTTTTCGTCAGGCGGCTGAAGTCTATGCTAGCACACTGGAGGCAATGCTGGATCTCATTATCAACAGCTGCTTTGGCCAACAGAACACTCTGGTGGTATTAGATGTCAATTTTCTCGAAGGCCTCCCCATGGACCTAAACGATTGGGGATGAGCTCCGCAATGCCGGGCGAGGTTGGCGGAGGACCTTCTTCATCTTCCGCATCTAAAGGGAGAGAGCCATGTTCTCACATGCCTCCATAAAGGAGCTTTCAATAGTCTGGAGCTCATAGAACATAGAAGAATACAGCGCAGTACAGGCCCTTCGGCCCTCGATGTTGCGCCGATCCAAGCCCACCTAACCTACACTGGCCCACTATCCTCCATATGCCTATCCAATGCCCGCTTAAATGCCCATAATGAGGGAGAGTCCACCACTGCTACTGGCAGGGCATTCCATGAACTCACGACACGCTGAGTAAAGAACCTACCCCTAACATCTGCCCTATACCTACCCCTCCACATCCTTCCTATAGTATGGCGACCAAAACTGCACACAATACTCCAGATGTGGCCGCACCATCTTCTGAGGTTGCATATACGCAAGCATCCTTCATTGAATGCAGCTCAATGACACTAGTCAGGGTGATTTCGATTTTGACTTATAGGCAATGGAGTTTAAAGGGAGGTCCCTCCCTTGTATTCCATTCAGCCTCTCCCGCTCATACCCAAAGAGGTATGCCCAGGCGCTCTCCTCAAGTGGTCGTCCGTCACATCTCAGTGTGTGACAAGATTTCCTAAAATGCCCTGTCTTTGAAGTCACCACATACCCTACAGAGCTAAATCCTGCATTTTCTTTTCCTACAGCTCCACGTCAGTGATAAGTTAACATGAACTTATGTGCCTGTTAACTTGGTCTGTAGCGGTGCCTGAGTGTATAATTTGGCTTCTTGTTGTGTTATGTCTCGTGATAGGTCTGGCTTTAAGGGATATGCTGACGATATGATGCCTTAGTCATAGCATGTGACCTGAGGGTATACTGACACACTGTGAGTTTTAAAAGATTTACTGTGATACTGAGTGTGAGGCAAAACATATTTCTTAAGAAAGGCCTCTGTGCTCCCAAAATCTCCGCCTGGTTTCTGACAAATATTGAAAAGGAGACCCCAATCTGTTGCAGGATCCTTTATTGTCCCATGCTTTCAGGCAGCTGCCAGGGACACCTAGAAACAGTGAAAGTCCAGTATGGTGCCAGCCAAACCAGAGCCAAATTGGCCCAGGATCTTACAGTCGAGAGTGTGATGCTGGAAAAGCATAGCATGTCAGGCAGCATCCAAGCAACAGGAGAATCGACGTTCCCTGCATAAGCCCTTCATCAGGAATGAGGCTTGTGTGTGGGGGAGGGTGCTGAGAGATAAATGGGAGGCGATGGGGCTGGGGGAAAGTAGTTGGGAATGTAATAGGTAGATGAAGGTAGGGGAGAAGGTGATAGGTCGGAGCAGAGGGTGGAGCGGTCAGATGGGAAAGACAATGGACAGATCAAGAGGACAGTGCCAAGATGGAGGCTTGGGACTGGGGGAAGGAGAAATGAGGAAACTGGTGAAATCCACATTAATCCCATGTGGTTGCAGGGTCCCAAGGTGGAAGATGAGGCGTTCTTCTTACAGGCATCTGTTGGTTAGGGTTTGGTGATGGAGGAGGCCCAGGATCTGCATGTCCTTGGAGTGAAAGGGAGCATTGAAGTGTTCAGCCACGGGGCAGTGGAGTTGGTTGATGCGGGCGTCTAGAGTCCACCTCTAGGACATGCGCACATTTTAGAAAACATCTCTAGGACACCCGCACGTTTCAGACAACACCTTGGGCCACCCGCACCCTCGCAGGATTAATGTCAATTTCACCAGTTTCCTCATTTCTCCTCCCTCCCTCCTCACCCCAGGCCCAAGCCTCCAACTCAGCAACACCCTCTTGACCCGTCCATCGTCTTTCCCATCTATCCGCTCCACCCTCCTCTCCGACTTATCTCCTTCTCCCCCACCTTCATCTACCTATTGCATGTTCAGCTACCTACCCCCAGCCTCACTCCCGCCCCCCCTCCCACTTATCTTTCAGCTCCCTGGCCCACAAGCCTCATTCCTGATGAAGGGCTTACGATTCTACCTGACCTGCTATGCTTTTCCAGCACCACAGTCTCAAATCTGATCGCCAGCATCTGCAGTCCTCACTTTCTCCAAGGATCTTACAGCTCAGCATTCATAACCTATTGTAGTAGTTCCACCTGTAAAAACTGGTGTAACACAAACAGATTTCTCCCTGTTTATCTTGGGCTCCAACAGTGGGCTCTTACACCTGGTTTGCATCTCTCATCACTTCATGTCAGGCTAACTGGTAAAGGCTGCACCATCCGGTCTACACGATCCTGCCAGCTGTAGTGGACATCTGCTTCTCTCATTTCTGAATCACGACTCAAAAATCCAGGCTGCTGTTTCCATTGAAGGACTGAGGGATGAAATTTTGCCCAATCCTGTAGGGTTACCTGGCAAATGAGCAGTAAAATCGACGTTTCGGGCAAAAGCCCTTCATCAGTTCAGGCTGCCTGAACTGCTGTGCTCTTCCAGCACCACTAATCCAGAATCTGGTTTCCAGCATCTGTCGACATTGTTTTTTACCTTGCCTGGCAAATGACCAAGCAGAAGCCAAATCATTGCAAACTGGGCTAATGTGGAACCCAGGAGCTTGGAAACTAATAAACCAGACTTTGGCAGTTCAGCTAAGGAAAGAATCATTGGCAGGTTACTTGGCAAAGAATTTTTTTTCTGCACTTTGAAGATATCACATGCTGGCAGATAGGAGTTTGATGGGGCAGATGCCAAGCTACTGGCCTCCTCTTGTCAGCAATGAGTCTCATCGAGCTCTGATGCTGCAGCAGTGAAGAGATGTTTCTATCCTTATTGGCCAAAGCAATTCACAGAATTACATAGTTCATCACCATTCGTGACTTCTCAGATACTGATTCCCTGCAATGGGGAAAGAGGTCCTTCGGCCCAACAAGTCCACACCGACCCTTGGAACAGTAACTCACCCAAACCCATTCCCCTACCCTATATTTATTCCTGACTAATGCACCTAACACTATGGGCAATTTTAACATGGCCAATTCACCTGACCTGCACATCTTTGGATTATGGGAAGAAAACCATGCAAACATGGGGAGAATGTGCAAATTCCACAGTTGCCCTAGGCTGGAATTGAATCTGGGTCCCTGGTATTGTGAGGCAGCAGTGCTAACCACTGAGCCACCATCTGCCCCAATCTTGCTCTGATTCTTTTATTTATTAAATCTGTGTCCAAACACAGCAAGGCCAGAATAATAACCAGTCTTGTGCTGACAGTATTGACCATCTGCAGCAATCCAACTATTGTTCCTTGACATTGAGTGGTATTACCATCACTGTTTGCCCCCTTGGTGGTTGGCTTAGGCTCAGTTGGTTGGTAAAGTAGTGTGATGCCAATAACAGTGGGTTCAATTCCCACACTGGTTACCTCTCCCCTAGCCTGAGGTATGGTGGCTCTCAGGTTAAATCACCACCAGTCATCTCTCTTGAATGAGAGAGCAGCCCTATGGTCTGGTAAGACGATGGCTACTTGACTTGATTCCCCCACTGTCAACATCCTGAGGTTTACCATTAAACAGAAGCTGACCTGGACGGCTATGTAAAAATGGGCTATGACAGCAAGTTAGAGGGTAGGAACACTGCAAAACATAAGTCACCTCCCGAATCTTCAAAGAATGTCCACCATCTGCAAGGCACAGGTCAGGAGTGCAGCTCCAGCAATACTCAATAAACTCATTACCACCCAGAACAAAGCAATCTAATAAATTGGCACACCGATCCACCATCTTCCACATTCATTCCCCTCACTACATTTCTACCATCTACCAGATGCAGTGCAACAACTCACTAAGGATCCCCTGATGGCACCTTCCAAGCCTGCAACTAGAAGAACAAGGCTGGAAGATGTATGCCGTCATCACCACCTACAGGTGGCCACACACCATCCTGACTTGGAACTATATCACAATTCCCTGACTGCTGGGTCAAAATTCCTGCAACTCCTCCCCTGTCTCTGTCTACACTACCCCAACAGCTCCCTGGACATTCCCACACTCCAAGGACTGCATGGTTCAACTTACTACACTCACAAAGGTGAGTGTAGTAACAGATGAGTGTAGTAAGAGTGTGATAACAGATGCTGGCCTCACTAGCAAAGCCCACATGAGACTAGCCAATCAGCTGATTGGATTGTGCCATAATTGATTAATCTTTCCATCCTACTTCACCTCACCAAAGCATCATATCCCTCTATTCCCTTCACCCTCCTCTGCTTACCTTGCTTCCTCGTAAATTATTCTATGTAATTCATCAAATCTTATGGCAGCATGTCCCAGATTCTAATCTCTCTCTTGATGAAGAGATGTATTGATGACTGACTCAAAATAATGACTCGAGTTTTGTTCTCAGCTCAAAGTAGGAACATTCAGCCGATCAGATGCTTTCATGATCCTTAAAGACCTGTCACCCTCAATCTTTTCTGTTCAGGCCTCTCCCTCCAAATGTTCTTATAGTTTTGTAATTCATTAAACCCTCATGTATATTGGGGCAGCACGGTGAATCAGTGGTTAGCATTGCTGCAGCCTCCCACGTTCAATTCCAGCCTCGGGCGATTGACTGTGTGGAGTTTGCACATTCTCCCCTTGACTGTGTGGGTTTCCTCCCGCAGTCCAAAGATGTGCAGATCAGGTGAATTGGCCATGCTAAATTGCCCGTAGTGATAGGTGCATTAATCAGAGGGGAAATGGGTCTGGTTGGGTTGCTCTTTGGAGGGTCAGTGTGGACTGGTTGGGCGAAGGGCCTGTTTCCACACTGTAGGGAATCTAATCTATATTTTTGTGTTTCTGATCATCTAAATAGAATGGTCTCTGAGGGCAACAGAATTGTTTCCTTTTTAATAAACAGAAAGGAAAGACAAAAAATAAACAATCACAATAACCAACAAAGAAAAAAAACAAAAATTCAAAATAAACCTCTCCCCAGCAGGAAGACACCAACAACAGTAATTACGATACCCTGACTGGGTGGTTCCAGGCCATTCAGGAGTTCTGTTCCTGTCCTCTCTCTCCTATACAGAAAAGTGAAGAGTCCTTCACGCACACTGCTCCAGCTCCCTCAGAGCCAGCTCTCCTTGTGAACAGAATCCTTGGTTATTCAGAATTGTTTCCAAATTGCACAAGCACAGATGTGACCTGACATGGAATGATTGCTGTTTTTCTGTGAGGTTATGCAAGCCATTGACTCACACCAGCAGAGAGAATGCTGGATGCCTCTCACATAGTTGCACTCGGCATCCACGCCAGGAGCTTAGTGTAGTCAGCCTTGGCACAGATATTCAGAGTGTGATTCCAGGAAACCTTCTGTACTGGATGTCAAAAATAACCAAACCCACTTCTTCCTACATTTCAGAATGATGTAGTACAGATGGTGGCCATTTGGCCCATTAAGCCAAGTCAGTTCTTTGAAAAGCGATCCAATTAGTCCCACACTCTTGCCTCTCCCTTCACATATTTCTTCCATTGAGTATTAAACTATCTGGATTCAGAATTGGCTGGCTAACAGAAGGCAGAGAGTGGTTGTAGTGGAAAGTATTCTGCCTGGAGGTCAGTGTTGAGTGGTATCCCACAGGGCTCTGTTCTTGGGCCTCTGCTCTTTGTAGTTTTTATAAATGACTTTGATGAGGAGGTTGAGGGGTGGGTTAGTAAATTTGCAGATGACACAAAGGTTTGAGGTGTCGATAGTATAGAGGGCTACTGCAGGCTGCAGCGCGACATAGTCAGGATGCAGAGCTGGGCTGAGAAATGGCAGATGGAGTTCATCCTGGATAAGTGCAAAGTGATGCATTTTGGAAGGTCAAACTCAAATGCTGAATATAGGATTAAACACAGGATTCTTGGCAGTGTGGAGGATCAGAGGGATCTGGGTGTGCAAGTACATAGATCCCTCAAAGTTGCCACCCAAGTGGATAGGGTTGTTAAGAAAGCATATTGTGTTTTGGCTTTCATTAACAGGGGGATCGCGTTTAAGAGCCGCGAGGTTTTGCTGCAGCTCTACAAGTCCCTGGTGAGACCACACTTGGAATATTGTATCCAATTCTGGTCGCTCTACTATAGGAAAGCCACAGAGACTTTGGAGAGGGTGCAAAGAAGGTTTACTAGGATGCTGCCTGGACTGGAGGGCTTGCCTTATGAAGAGAGGTTGAATAAGCTCGGACTTTTCTCTCTGGAGAGAAGGAGGAAGAGAGGAGACCTGATCAAGGTATACAAAATAATGAGAGGAATTGATAGAGTCATTAGCCAGAGACCTTTCCCCAGGGCAGGATTGACTGATACGAGGAGTCATAGTTGTAAGATATTAGGAGAAAGGTATAGAGGAGACTTCAGAGGAAGGTTCTTTACGCAGAGAGTTGTGAATGCATGGAATGCGTTGCCAGCTGTGGTGGTGGAAGCGAAGTCATTGGGGACATTTAAGCGACTGTTGGACATGCACATGGATAGCAGTGAGTTGAGGGATGCGTAGGTTCAGTTATTGTATTTTACATTAGGATTAACCCCCGGCACAACATTGTGGGCCAAAGGGCCTGTTCTGTGCTCTACTTTTCTATGTTCTATGTTCTAAATGCTTCCCTTTATAATGTTGCTATTGAATCTACTGCCAGCTCCTTTTCAGGCAAATATACAACAGTCCTTATTAGATTCCCTACAGTATGGAACACAGGCCCTTCGGCCCACCAAGTCCACACTGATCCTCCAAAGAGTAACCCACCCAGACCCATTCCCCTATCCTATATTACCCCTGACTAAAACACCTAACATTATGGGCAATTTTAGCATGGCCAATCCGCCCTAACCTGCACATCTTTGGACTGTGGGAGGAAACTGGAGCATGTGGAGGAAAGCCAAGCCAACATGGGGAGAACATTCAAACTTCACACAGACAGTCGCCCAAGGTGGGAATCGATCCCGGGTCCCTGAGGCAGCAGTGCTAACCACTGATCCACCACGCCAGCCTTTAGTTCCAGTTTCTGTACCAGCTACAACATAACCGGTGTAATAATTGAACAATCCAATTTATACTGTCATTGAAGTCATTCCCCAGAGCAACAGCTGGGCAATCACTGCTGTACTATTTGGTTTTGAGTTCGCTTCTCCAGGCTTTTGACGACAAGTTAGCCTTAAAATCCAGCATTATACAGCGGGGTCTGTTAGTGATGACATTTCAAGTCCAGGCCACCCCCACTCAGATGGACTTTAAAGATACCAAGGCACTGTCACAAAGACAAAGCTCATCCAGTCTCCCCAGAGAGCTGGGGAGAACTTTTATCCCTCAACTAAAGCAGCTGACTATCAGGTGGGATCTTACTGTGCTGAAATTGGGCTGCCGTATTTGCTGCATGAGTCATCAACGGCGACGCACTTTGGGATGCTCGGATGTCATAAAACTGAATATAAATTTGGGGCGGCACGGTGGCTCAGTGGTGAGCACTGCTGCCTCACAGCACCAGGGACCCGGGTTCAATTCCCGCCTCGGGTAATTGTCTCTGTGGAGTTTGCACATTCTCCTCGTGTCTGCGCGGGTTTCCTCTGGGTGCTCCAGTTTCCTCCCACAGTCCAAAGATGTGCCAGTTAGGTGAATTGGCCATGCAAAATTGCCTGTAGTGTTGGATGGATTAGTCAGGGGTAAATATAGGGGGTGGTTTCTCGGAGGGTCGGTGTGGACTTGTTGGGCCAAAGGGCCTGTTTCCACACTATAGGTAATCTAATCTAATCTAAAAAATACATTTACCACACACCACATAAATAAAGGTGAGACGGGAGGATATGAGGGTTGGGAAATTTGATGCAGAGCCCTGGACAAAGCCAACAGAATCCATTGTCATCAGGCTTCAGTGTGGCAGCGCTGTTAGTAATTAATGGAGAGACTGGGAGTGAGAAGGTGCAAGATGCTAAAGATGCCTGCAGCTTCCCAGTAAGCACCAAGAGACAAAGCCTTTCCTTTTGATACAAACAGTGACAGAATGTGCACTCAGTCTGACAGCAATGGGTGTCTCCTGTGGAAATAAATTAATGAAAAATGGCTCGAAGCCCAGAAATGACAGGAGAGTTCAAATAATTCATTCAACACTCTGACGGTACAATCCCTTGGCTTCACGGTCTGCTTTTGTCTTATTCAGCTCTGAACCTTCATGTGATTAGGGCACATGCTAACTCCGAATTAGCTTTTCTTGTTGCCTGGTACGGCTGTCGGAAATTTTCCCTGTATATCCATCTGCACTTGCTTTCTTGTGTTGGCAGAGTATAGCCCAAGTCTTGGGCAATGAGGTAACTACTCTAATGTTCCCGCATTTACCTGTGTACTAGGTAAATGGTCCTTCCTATAAAAACTGAAGGCATTATGTAGGAGTTCAACATTTCATCCTGTGCCTGTGATATTTCTGTAAAAAAAAAGGGACCAACTTGAGAAATGAGGGTCAAATTTGGAACTCGCTGATATGTATGTCTCTCCAACTTTTATGTGTAATGGCAAATCTGTATAAAGCCTGAGTAAGATCATAAAAACTCCCCCAACACATTTCTACCATGCCATTCACAGCCTCAGAGTCTCCCAACGTGCTTCATGACCAACTAAGTGCTTCTTGAAGTGCAGTCACTGCTGTTGAAGGGAAATATACAGCCAGTTTGTGGGAGGGGGAGGTGTACAGGTAATGTTCCTGGACTTGTAATCCCTTAGGGGACTGAAGTTCAAATGCAATGGCAATAAAATCAGGAATTGGAAACTAGTCTTATTAATGGCAACCATGACAACTCTCATCGATTGTGATAAACATCCACCTGGTTCACGAACATGATGGAAATCTGCTGATCTATTTGTGAACCCAGGCCTGTCGCAATATCCCCTACAATGGCTCAGCAAACTGCCCAGTTCAAGGGGGTAGTCTCAAGGAACTTGTCAAGGTAAATGCTGAGAAGATTCTTCCCCTCATGGGAGAGATGAGGACCAGAGGGTAAGGTCGCAGAATCAAGGGGCACCAATTTGAGACAGACAAAAGCAGAACTTTCTTTTCTCAGAGGGTTGAGAGTCTTTAGAACTCCTTGCCACAGAGAGCTGTGGGGGCAGAGTCCTTGTGTCTATTGGATTCCCAGTAGGTGAGTCAAGGGTTATGGGAAAATGCAGGAGAGTGGTTTTGAGGAGTGTCAGATCAGCCAGGATCCTATTGAATGGCAGAGCAGACTCGAGGAGCCAGAAGGCCTACTCCTGTTGCTATTTGTTATAGGATAGACAATGGGTGCAGGCTTTGCCAGAGTTACGCGTATTCCTTGAAAGGATAAAGAAACGTGAGTTCCTGGAAACAATATTGCGTCCGAATACCACTGATGAGAACTCACAGTTTCCTTGAAAACTGAATGCATTGTTATAGCGTTCTGACTTTCCTTTGTGAAACATTTAATTAGTGGAATAATATTTGGTCCATCGTCACTGTGCTGTCTGTTTGAAAGAGCTGTTCAGTTAGTCCCACTGCCCCTTTGCCATTTTTGAAAATATTTGCACTTTTATTCAAGTAGTAATCCATTTTACTTCTGAAAGTTATGATTGAATCTGCTGCCGTGACTGTGTCAGGCAGAACATTCCAGACTATTACAACTTGTCTCCATCTTAGCCATAATGTTCCTAGTTTTGAATGGATTGTTCTGGGTTAGGAGGCTCATACAGGCATCTCAGGGAGATCAATGTAATACCTGTATCCCACCATGAGCCCAATGCTTGCAGGAGTTTTAGGGAGATTCTGATGTTATTATAGTGTCACTGGGCTAGGAATTTATTTTTTGCAAAAATAAACTTTGTTCATAATTTTTTTTTAATCTACATTCACAGTTATACTAAAGCAGTTCTGTACAGTCTTTGCATAACAAAAAAAAAACAAACATTGGAGTTTGACCTTTCTTGCAGTTTCAAAAACTAAAGGCATTCCTTAACCATACAGGAGATTGTTTCGGTCATTATTGGAATATTGTGTGCAATTCTGGTCTCCCTCCTATTGGAAGGGTGTTGTGAAATTTGAAAGGGTTCAGAAAAGATTTACAAAGATGTTGCCTGGGTTGTAGGGTTTGAGCTATAGGGAGAGGATGAATAAGCTGGGGCTGTTTTCCCTGGAGCGTCGGAGGCTGAGGGGTGACTTTATAGAGGTTTATAAAATCATGAGGGGCATGGATAGGATAAATAGACAAGGTCTTTTCCCTGGGGTAGAGGAGTCCAGAACTAGATGGAATAGGTTTAGGGTGAGAGGGGAAAGATTTAAAAGGGATCTAAGGGGCAATGTTTCATGCAGAGGATGGTGCGTGTATGGAATGAGCTGCCAGAGGAAGTGGTGGAGGTTGATACAACATCAACATTTAAAAGGCTTCTGGGTGGGTATATGAATAGGAAGGGTTTAGAGGGATATGGGGCAAGTGCTGGAAAATGGGACTAGATTAGCTTAGGATATCTGGTTGTCACAGACGAGTTGGAGTAAAGGGTCTGTTTCCGTGCTGTACATCTCTATGACTATGACACTATTTACATGCAGTGAGGCAAGGGGAGGGGCTGATAACTGAACAGACCCTCCTTATACTTCAGCAGAAAGACTCTGTACGGTGGTCTTCCCCATTGGGCCTTGGCAGCAGCTGCCCCAAGCTTTAATACATCCCTCGGCATGTGGTCCTGGATCTTAGAAAGTGCCAGTCAGCACTACTCAGTCAAGGAGAAAATGAGGTCTGCAGATGCTGGAGATCAGAGCTGAAAATGTTTTGCTGGAAAAGCGCAGCAGGTCAGGCAGCATCCAGGGAACAGGAGAATCGACGTTTCGGGCATAAGCCCTTCTTCAGGAATGAGGAAAGTTTGTCCAGCAGGCTAAGATAAAAGGTCAAAATTCTGGAACTCCCTCCCTAAAAGCACCTCGATGTACTGGGGGGGCGGAGAGGTCAGGAAGAAGATTGCAGGTTAGGAAGTCAGTGCTGAGTTCGATGGATTTGACTGAGACAAGGTGGGGGGAGGGGAAATGAGGAACTGGTGAAATCTGAGTTCATCCCTTGTGGTTGGAGGGTTCCTAGGCGGAAGATGAGGCGCTCTTCCTCCAACCGTCCTCCTCCGCCTGCTCCTGCCCCACCGAACTCATCTCCGCATACCTTGACACGGTTCTGTCCCCCTTAGTCCAAGAACTCCCCACCTACGTTCGGGACACCACCCATGTCCTCCATGATTTTCGCTTCCCTGGTCCCCAACGCCTTATCTTCACCATGGACATCCAGTCCTTGTACACCTCCATCCCCCATCACGAAGGACTCAAAGCCCTCCGCTTCTTCCTTTCCCGCCGTACCACCCAGTACCCTTCCACTGACACCCTCCTTCGACTGACTGAACTGGTCCTCACCCTGAACAACTTCTCTTTCCAATCCTCCCACTTCCTCCAAACAAAAGGAGTAGCCATGGGCACCCGCATAGGCCC
>NC_057722.1:66600582-66653939 GCF_004010195.1 Chiloscyllium plagiosum | reverse complement strand
CCTCTTTCCACCTATCACATTTCCGACGCCCCTCCCCCAAGTCCCTCCTCCCTACCTTTTATCTTAGCCTGCTGGACAAACTTTCCTCATTCCTGAAGAAGGGCTTATGCCCGAAACGTCGATTCTCCTGTTCCCTGGATGCTGCCTGACCTGCTGCGCTTTTCCAGCAACACATTTTCAATACTCAGTCAAGGTAATGTCTTTGCTGTGGAATACTAACATATTTCAGGCAGACCAAAGAGCACCTTACACGAGTTGATGACCCTCTAGGTGCAGTCAGTGTTTGTCTCGGTGTGTCTCCTGGGGAACAGACCATAGACCACAGAGTCCTGCATCACGGAGCTGCTTGGGACAAACCTCCACACAAACCATTGTATCGTTCTCCAGACTAATAAGAACATCAGAAATTGCTGGAAAAACTCAGCTGGTCTGGCAGCATCTGTGGAAAGGAAGCAGAATTAGTTTCAGGTCCAGTGACCCTTCCTCACAGCCTTGTTGACTCAAACGCTTTGAGTGGTCACTGGACCCGAAACATTAACTCTGCTTTCTCTCCACAGATTCTGCCAGATCTGCTGTTTTTTTCCAGCAATTTCTGTTTCTGATTTCCAGCATCAGCAGTTCTTTGATGTGTGTTTTCTTTGGTAATTCAAAGACTCAGGTTGTTGCTGTAGTTTCAAATCCCTTGACAGAAATTTGAATTCAACTAGTAATTCAGGAATTGGAAATTAGCTTCAGTCATGGTGACTGGGAGAAAAGTGTCATAAATAAAACTCTGATTCACTAATGCCTCTTTGGAAAACCATCTTTATCTGATCTGGTCTAAATGTGACTCAAGTTCCCACAGCAGTGTGTGACCGATTCTCAGGTACCTCAGTAATTTATTCAGTTCCAGGGGACGGGGAACGAATCCTGGCCTAGCCGGCAATGTCCACATCGAAAAGAAGAATAAATGAACTCAGGAAGAATTGTAGGAACTTAGGGTAAAAGCTGACTTTACACAAAGTATTGCACACACTGTCAGTAATAATGCACTTAGCAGGTTCAGTAGCTGCCTCTGTAGGATCCCTACAGTGCGGAAACAGGCCATTCAACCCAACAACCTTCCAAAGAGCATCCCACCCACACCTATCCCCCTTCCCTCTCCTTGCAATTCCCATGGCTAACACACCTAACCTGCATATCCCTAGACACTACAGGGCAATTGATCATGGCCAATTGGCCTAATCTGCTCATCCTTGGACTACGGGAGGAGACCATATCACCCAGACAGGAACTACACAGACACAGGGAGAATGTGCAAACTCCCACAGACTGTCAGTCACCTGATGTTGGCTTGAACCCAGCTCCTTGGTGCTATAAGGCAGCAGTGCTAACCACTGTGCGAACCTCTCAGTCAGGTCTGTCACTGAGTAAGTGTAACACTGCACTTCAGTATTCTGTGGAAATGTCAAAAGAGTTTGTACAGATTGGATAAAGGTTGCAAACTGAAGCAACTGAAAGGTCAATTGCAAAGGCGTGAAATTTCACTTCTTTTTGTTGGTTCTTGTGCAGGAGCGACCGAGCACGATGGTTCACGGCCTTGGGGCAAAAGGGCGCTGAAAGACAACGCCCAGACAGGACAAGTAAGTGTGTGGGAAGGAACGTGGGCCGAGGAATGGGAGGGGAGGGGACAGCTGCGGGAGATAAAGGAGAATCGGCTGCAAGCCAAGGAGTCAGCAATTCCTGCTCATGTACTGCCACCAACTGGACACCAAGGAGAATGGCAGCCTCTGCATTTTTGCTCATCACACACCATTGTGTGTGCAATATTGCTGGGACCGGTCAAAGTTGGCATTTGTTCACCTGGAACAAATGCAAGCACCTGCAATGGAGCATCATATCAACAAGCAAACCAGAAGGGCTATGTAATACTGGAGCTCTTCGTCTAGGGACAGCACAGAAACAGGCCAGTCAGGTCTGTGCTGATGTTTGTGCTTCACCTGAACAATCTTCTCCCGTTTCAATTTGAGTTTCGTCAATTTCCTACTGGTTTAGGACGGCAGTTGTTCATCATTGTGCCATTCACACCACATCTAGAGTCAGAGAGTCATAGAGATATATAGCACAGAAACAGACCCTTTGGTCCAACCTGTCCATGCCGACCAGATATGCCAACCCAATCTAGTCCCACCTGCCAGTACCTGGCACATATTCCTCCAAACCCTTCCTATTCATATGTCCATCCAGATGCCTTTTAAATATTGCAATTGTACCAGCCTCCACCACTTCCTCTGGCAGCCCATTTCACACATGTACCACCCTCTGCGTGAAAAAGTTGCCCCTGAGGTCTCTTTTATGTCTTTCCCCTCTCGCCCTAAACCTATGCCCTTTAGTTCTGGACTCCCTGACCCCAGGGAAAAGACCTTGTCTATTTACCTTATCCATGCCCCTCTTGATTTTATAAACCTCTATAAACCTCTGTAAACCTTTATAAACCTCAGCCTCCGACACTCCAAGGAAAACAGCCCCAGCCTATTCAGCCTCTCCCTTTAGCTCAAATCCTCCAACCCTGGCAACATCCTTATAAATCTTTTCTGAACCCTTTCAAGTTTCACATCTTTCCAATAGGAAGGAGACCAGAATTGCACACAATATTCCAACAGTGGCCTAACCAATGTCCTGTATAGCCGCAACATAACCTCCCAACTCCTGTACTCAATACTCTGACCAATAAAGGAAAGCATACCAAACGTCTTCTTCACTATCCTATCTACCTACGACTCGAGATACATTGTGTGTTCCTGTCACTATTCCCTTTCACCTCACCCCCAGTATTCCATGTCATTTCTGCCTTGCGCCCTTTCATAAATCTTACTTTTTGTTTCTAATCCACCTCCCGCCTCCCATCCCTACAACCACTACACGTTTTCAAAGCCAATGCATCCCTAAATTTACCCACTTCTGATGCCCTTGGCACACCTCGCTACATACTGAGCTTGCATCTGTGCAGCCTCCGAGTCTCCTACCTTCATAAGACCACAAGATATAGGAGCTGAATTAGGTCATTCGGCCCGTTAAGTGTGCTCCACCATTCGATCATGGTTGATATTTCACTCAACCTCATTTTCATCTATCTCTGTCTTAAATACACTCATGACTTCACTTCCCAGAAATGTGCTCCTCAGGTTAACCACCCTCTGGCTGAAGAAATGCCTCCTCATCTCAGTTCCTTCACACTGAGGGTAACCCTCAGGCCTTAGTCCTTCCTACCAATGGAAACATTTTCTCCATATCCATTCTGTCCAGGCTTCTCAGTATTCTGTAAGTTTCAATGACATCCCCCCTCATTCTTCTGAACTCCATGGAGTATAGACTCAAGAGTCTTCAACCCTAACCCCTACGACAAACCCTTCATGCCCGGGATCATTCTTGTGAACCTCCTCTGGACCCCCTCCAATACCAGCACCTCCTTCCTGGACCCCAAACTGCTCACAATATTCCAAATGCAGTCTGACCAGAGCCTTATCCACCCCTGCTCTTGTATTTTAGTCTTCTTGAATGCCAACATTGCATTTTATTCTTTCATTGGCCTTGCGTTTTGTTGGCTAAACCCATGTTGATGATCCATCCCCAGCGATGGTGGTAGCGAGCAGCTTTTGGCAGTCTATGTGACGTAGGTACACCCACAGTGCTTTTAGAAGGGCAGTTCCAGGATTTTCAGAATGAAGCTACGGCAATGTGGTTCCAATCAGGATGCTGCGCGGCTTGGAGGGAGACTGACATTGGTGCTGTCCCTGTGTTCTGCTGCTCTTTTCCTTCAACCTGCTGGAGCTCCAGGGCTAGGGAGCTCATTTCAAAGAGAGCTGGGTAAATTGCTACAGTGCATCTTTTAGATACTCACTTAGTGCTGCTGCTGTGCATCAGTGTGGAAGGGAGTGAATTGTAAAAAGATGTCAATCAAGTGAGCTACTAGCTCTGGGAGTGTAATTTGGAAATGTACTCATTGAGACAAGTGGGGAGTATTCTGTCACACTCCTGATTTCTGACGAGGGATGGGCTTAAGGAGATTATTTTTCTGGCCTTGGTATGCCCTCCCTGGCAAGCAGCAACACCTCTTTATCGATCCCCCTTAAACCGATTCATGAATATTTTGGAGTTCCATGAGGTAAATGTTCAGCCTTCTCTTTGCTACAGTAATAACCCCCAGCCTGTGCAGTCTTACTCCACCCTCGCAGTTTGCATAATACCCTTGTAATTTTTTTTTTATTGCAGTGCTTCAATATAATGCAAGTTTATTAGCTTAAATATATTTAGATTGAAATTAATTATCACCTTAGACTATGTCAAAGTATTGTTACAGAATATCAGGTCGGCATGGACAGGTTGGACCAATGGGTCTGTTTCCATTCTGAATATCTCTATGACTCTATATAATTACAAGCTTAAACTATTCAGTCTCTTCAAACAAGTGAGTCTCCCATCCTTTCACCTGTTGGGGACCCCTCAACAAAGACTGACACTGAACGCTCGATCTTAATTTCCACAGCTCGCGAACCCAGTCCAATGGTGAAGTCCAAAGAATTGTGAATAGTCCCCAATATTAATAGTGTATTGATTAGATTTTATTTACTGAATTTCCCCTTCTGAGTACTTTTCCCAAGCATTCCTCTGTACATGGGGTAGAAAGCAAGTCCAGGTGTTGCTGCAAAATAGCCTATTCTCAAGCCTGGGCTATCTTCATGAAAAACAGCCTGTTGTCATGTACTCTTCCACTCTCCAGCTTATTGCTTATTCCTGTGTCCAATTAATGCTGAATGATCTGGTTTGGGGTGCTATTTTGGAATCAGTCACTGCACTTTCCTTTGCCATTTCTTATTTCTCCTCACACTCCTTCGATGTCTTGATCACCAGTGGGAAAAGCATTTCTCACTGACGTCTTCCTTTGCTAACACAGCTTCCCTGGTCATTTTCCTTTCTGTCTATCCATGCTCAACAAAATCCAAATACTGCACAATACCCAATTTTTGTGGGGTAAGTGAGTGTCAAGCTGAACACAGCTTCTCTGCTTTTGAACTCTGACCAGACTCTGTTTCTTCCAAACTGCAATTGAATGCGAAGAGTCAAACAGTTGGCTGGCTACATGGTACCTGACCCTGTTCTTTCTCATCCTGACAGCCTTGACCCAGGTGGAGATCACCAGAACATACCCAGCCAAACAGCCCGATGAGCTGTCCCTCCAGGTCGCTGACGTGGTCCTGTTGTACCAGACTGTGGAGGATGGTGAGTATTGTGCCCTGTCTGCTTACGGATCGAGAAAGGTTATTGATCACCGCAGGCAAAGTTTGTCGGGAGGAGGGGAGTGGGGCATGTGGTAGGTTTGGAGTTCTTCACTTTCTACCATTTGGTATCTTTAACAAAGTAAAGCAGAGCCGCCCTTGGCAATACTATTGCTGAAGCTCGAGACTTATTACCAACACATTTCATCCTGCACTCATGGAGAATGCAAAATGCAAAGGTTCCAATAGTTTATACTGCACCTTTCTCGCATCTGAATTGTTGATCCCTTTGAAACTCTTATGTCTCCTGATAAGAGAAAGGCTGTCAAAACTTATCAGCAACAGTAAAATACTCCAACATGCTTTGCAGGTTTATTAAGCTAGTGTTCGCACAAATCCACAAAAGAATATGTTTGACCCAATGTATGTCCAAAATCTTGGTCAATGAAGCAGGCTTTGAGGAGCATCAAAAGAACATGAGATTGACGCAGCTGTAGATGATCCAGCACATCAGAGCCTGCTCCACCATTCACGACAAGCAGAGCTGACCTTTGACCTCTACTTCAATTTCCCATCCATACCCCACAACCCTCGATTCACTGAGAGACTAATATTTCTTAAAGGACATGAGAGACTGCAGACAATCTGTGAGGATACTCAGCAAGTCAGGTCTTCATTCTGGTCTGGCTTGATAGACCATAATCTTTAAAGACGAGAATGAACCGAGCGTGAGAAGGCTAGCTACGGGATTTCAGGGTTATACAAAAAATGCCAAAAATGATTACCTTGCAAATTTGACCAAAACTAAGATAAGCAATAATGACGAAACACATATGCTGAACAGGAACGATAGTGATTCTAAATCACAGGTGCATGACCTGCTCAGTCTTGTAGAGGATTTACTGTGAATTCTGGCACATGTCAGAGTCACTACCAACGAGCAGTGTGATATTGGTAATTAATCAATACACGTTCAGATCACACAGTTAGCTCTGTCGGTAGAGCATGAGACTCAGAGCGCACAAGGAGAAACGTGTGTGACAGATCTCTGCAATATTTCATGTCCTTATGAGTCTGGCTTCATAGTGAGTAGACAATGGTACATACACCATGGAGTGCAGCTGATCACTCATCCCTTGCAGTAGTGGAATTCCTGATGAAGAGCTTATGCTCGAAACGTCGATTCTCCCGCTCCTCGGATGCTGCCTGACCGGCTGTGCTTTTCCAGCACCACACTCTTCGACTCTGATCTGCAGCATTGACAGTGCTCACTTTCTCCCAGTAATGGAACCAGTTTCCATTGTGGCACCCCATAGCCACTGGCCTCTGGCAAAGCTGGCCTGGACAGAGATGGCAGCGTTGAGGAGGGCCTTGTAATGCCACACCTAGGGAAAAAAGCATCTCTTCTCCCCCCAGACGGCCTACAGCTAGGAGGATTCACTGAATAGTAGGACCACTTCCTGTCAAGTCTCAGATAGCTAAGGACAACCAACACTGGATGAGTGATGCTCCTGGATTTTAGTAAATGAAGTGCCGCCTGTGGGCGTTTGAGTTATGGCGCTCAGATGCATCTCGGAGCGGTGAGAACATGCTGCCCATCTTCCCCTTAACCTTTGGTAATCCACTCACACATCTCTAGGTAATGCTGCTGAAAGAATGTAATCGTGAGAGACACAGAGGCCCATCTTCAGCCTCAACAGAAAGGTTCAGGTTTCTGCTAGCAGTTATGTGAGGAGATGTGTTCTTGTGAATCAGTCGCCACTAAAAACAGCCTTTGTCTACCATCAACCCAAGATGAACATCTACCTGCAAATTGGAACAAGGAACAGTAAGTACAGGATTCAGCCAGATCCTGCAAACAAATGGGGAAATAAACCTGTTCCACCCCTCCATTTCATCTCTCAAAGGGTCATCGATGTTTAGCATTCTGTCTCCAAGACAGCACGAGGCAAGATTGAATCAGTCTGATTCTTGATTTACAAGGGAATCAAGGATTATGAAGGCAAGTAGGAAAGTGGAGTTAATGTCACATCAGATCAGCAAAGATCATATTGACTAGTGGAGCACACTCAAGGTGCTGAATAACCTACTCCTGCTCCTATTTCTTATGTTCATGGGAGATGTACCTAACCCAAATTACCCCCAGTGGAACACAGAGTGATAACCCTGACCAGAATGTTAATCAAGGGCATCAAAGAAATATGTAACCTTCAATTGCAACTCCATGTCAAGGAACCTCCTAAGGTGTTCCATCAGTCTGTGTCTGGGGGATGATAATGCCGAAATGGGATGGTTCTGTATTTACGTCAACCAGTTCAGATTGGAGGGGCAGTTACCCCACTGACCTCCCATCGCTCCCAAAATCATTTCAACAGATTAACCTTCATGGCCAGTTATCAAAGGGAAACGTCAAATGACAAAGTTGCGAACTGACTAATGTTTATTCTTGAGAGAATGATGGTTAGCAGCCTAAATTTTGAATGACAGCATTATTATTACGTCAAGTTAACTGATTAAATAAGTAAGAGGCTAGTTATACACAATAGTTCAATAATTGCTCTCCAATTATAAATGCACAGTTGGCACGGTGTCTGAGATTGATGTAAATTTTTGGGGTTGGTTTAAGATTAGATGCCTGTTATACGTGACAAAGTCGAGTTGCCGAGCTTTCGAACAGATCGAAGTCTGAATACTCGTAGCTAGCACTGGTTTCACAATTTGAATTAGTGAAGTCGGACTACACAAGGACTTCCATTAGAGAATTGGACATATACTCGAGAAGGAAAATAGTGCAGGGATGTAACGAAAGAACAGTAGAACAACAGCAAGATTGAGAACTGAAAGGCACAGGTTTGAGGTGTTTGCCAAATAGACCAAAGTTTAGCAAGTGGTTATGGTCTGGAATGCATTATCCAAGAGCATGAGGAAGAAACCTATTTAGACTTGGCTATCAAAAAGGAATTGGCTCATCCCTTCAGGGATAAACAAAGGCAGCACTGCAGGGAAGGGGTGGGGAGGTGTGACGAGCCCACCTGCTGTTTGCATACAGCTGGCACAGATTTGATGAATCTCAAAGAATCATAAAGTTGTTACTAGGCAAAAGGAGATCATTCAGCCCTGGCTTCTACACTAGCTCTCTGTTGAGTGCTATGATTCATTGCCATTCTCCTGCCTTTTCCTTAGCACCCTAGGTATTGTTACCATTTACAAAACCATCTGATGTCCTCCTGAATGCCTCACTTGAATCTGCCCCCTCCACAGTTCCAGACAGTGTATTCCAGACCCTAACCACTCTTTTTCTCACTGCATAATTGCTTTCTTTTCAAATGACCTTATGTCTGTGCCCTCTCATTCTCAGTGCTTTTATGAGCAGGAACAGTTTCTCTCTACCAGCTTTGTCCAGTTGCCTCAGGATTTTGATAACTTCTACCGATTCTTCTTTTGGCCTTGTGCTGTGCAAGGAGAACAGTGCAGTCTATGCTCCATCCCTTGGAGGAGAGACTTTGCATCTTAAGGCTTATCACAGTGCAATTTTCAACCTCTAGAGGTGTTATCCTTTCCTTCTTAATGGGAAGCAATGGCTCAATGGTATTGTCCACTCACAATTAATTCTGAGATCCAGGTAATGCCCTGGGGATCCTGGGTTGAAATCCTGCCATGCCAGATGGTGGAATTAACAAGTTTTGAGAAGATTTGTAGCTCAGGTTGAGGTTCTGGATGTAGGTCTACTCACTGAACTGGAAGGTTCATTTTCAGCGTTTCATCACCACACTAGGTAACATCTTCAGTGAGCCTCCAGATGAAGGCTTTGTCCGGAGGCTCACTGAAGAGGTTACCTAGTGTGGTGATGAAACGCTGAAAATAAACCTTCCAGCTCAGCGAGCAAACCCACATCTAGACGGTGGAATTTTAATCGTAAATTGCTCTGGGTTTCAAGTCTAACACTGATCATGAAACAGTTGTCGATCATCATAAAAAGCCATCTGGCTCACTAATGCTGTGTAAGAAAGTCACCTATATGTGACTCCAGTCCCACAGCAATGTGGTTGATTCTTAACTGCTCCCTGGACAATGAGGGATGAGCAACAAATGCTGGTCTAGCCAGCGACAACCATTTCTGGATGATAAATAATGCCTTGTTTTAAATGATAGAATTGGGCACTGAGAAACCTCTTGACCTTTTGCAGGCTGGTATGAAGGTGAGCGTCTGCGAGATGGTGAAATAGGTTGGTTTCCAATGGAGTGTGCCAAGGTCATCACTTGCCAAGCCACGATCAGTAAGAACATGCAACGTATGGGCCGTTTGCTGGGACTGGAGACAAACGTCTAAGAGAGGGCAGGAGTGGGCACAGGTTACGAAGGGCTCGGAATTCTCTGCTCCGCCATTCACTGAGGACGACATGCTCATGGCCTCACAAAGGGTCGATCCTGGGTCTTTGCATCGTCTTCCTGGGAGAAAGTCGCCCAAGAGAATTCTCTGTGACGTGGACTTGAACATTTGAAAGGACCATTGGGGCTGTGGCAGGGGCACAGATGGGGGAGGGGGTCACAGATCATTAATTGTCACGCAGTTGAAAAAGTCCCAGGCTGAATGCCTTGTCTAATGTTGCACTTGGACCTCTGCAAATCATCGTTGTCACCGCCCAGTGAAGTGGAGGCTGGATTGTTTTGTTTAAGTGGACGAGTAAGGAAAGAACATTGGATAGAGCAGCAAAATCCAGAAGCTTTTTTTTAATTGAAAGCAGCAATTGGACAAGTATTGTAATTTCTTCATGTAAATAATGGACATATTTTAAGCAAAGGTATTGCTGCTGGACCATTTATCAGATATTCAAAACAATGAAGTCAACTACAGGGATATCCCCACTATGTGTTTCTCTGTTGTTAATGTGATTACAAAGCACTGAATAAAGATGCAGTTTTATTATTAAAAAAAAGTTCCATTAGAGTGAGGAAGGAGGAAGATGATCAATGTTTACCTATGGTCCTGTAACAACTGCCGCATTGATTGCCACCATTTAAGCTGCTTTAACACTAAATTAGTCTGGCAAGGGGAGTAAATTAAGTTTGAACTTGACCGTTTTATGTATTTCATCATCTGGGGTTTGTTGTATAATCAAAAAAATCAATTCCAAAGTGAAAAAAGCACTTGCATCCACACAGCATTTTCACGGCCTCAGGACAAAGAACTTTGCTGCCAGTGTAGGACTTGAAATGTCAATGCAGCTATAATGTAGGAAACACGGCAACCAATTTGTGTACAATTAACTCCCACATACAGCAATGTGATATTTACCATATCAATATTGGTTGAGGAATCAAAATAGGCAAGGACACCAGGAAAATCTCCCCAGTTCCTCATCAATGGGTGAGACTCTTTGCACCCAGCTTAGCAGGACTGATAAGGGTCTCGGTCTTACGTTTCTTCTGAAAGATGGCAACTGTGATACCGCATTTGGGACAAAAACTGTGATGCTGGAAAAGCGCAGTCTGTCAGGCAACATCCAAGGAGCAGGAGAGTCGACGCTTCAAGCATTAGCTCTTCATTTTCTGATGAAGAGCTTATGCTTGAAATGTCAACTCTCCTGCTCCTCCACTTGCACCCACCTATCACCTTCCCCCACCCCCACCCCAACACTTCTATATATCTCTTAGCCCCTTCCCTGTCCACATTCCTGATGAAGGGCTTATGCCTGAAACATCGACTCTCCTGCTCCTCGGATGCTGCCTGACCTGTTGTGCTTTTCCAGCACCACACTTTTCGACTCTGATCTCCAGCATCTGCAGTCCTCACTTCCTCCTGAATATAGAGCAGTTTGGAAGTTCATAAAAGGTACTGCAAAAAGTCTCATGTATTTTCCAACACCATTTCACAGCAGCTCAAACCCAGAGAAATTATCCTTCTATATCAAATCTTAAGGTTTTACTTAATTACTTCTCTGTAGTTCCATCCTGTGAAATCTTCATGAAGGAATACTCTTAACATGAAGATTAGACTCTCTCAGCTTTTGAATAACCTACTACTTTCTAACCATTTATTGCCTGGATGTTTCACAAGCTTAAACTTTCATAACAAGGCACCATCTGTTGAGTCTGATGTGACTTAAAATGATTTGGAGGTGCTGGTGTTGGACCGGGGTGTACAAAGTTAAAAATCACACAACACCAGGTTATAGTCCAACAGGTTTGTTTGGAAGCACCAGCCTTCATCAGGTGGTCAGGAGCAGGTGACCCAACTCACTTCTCCTGACCCCCGCAGTGCCCCGGGCCCCAGCAGAGTGCAGCATCCTCAATTTACTTGCCCACAACATGTCTGCCCACAATTCCACTTTAACTACCATCTGGACAGGAACCCAAATCCATCACCTGAAAACATACAACAACTTATTTTGTCTGCGGCCATAAGGCATACCATTATCACGGACTGGGAGCTGTTTCATTGGGTATGTGGTATCATTCATTTACTACTCGCAGTCCTCTCCCTTCCGCATGCAGCAAACGTGCCCTCACTGCCCTGGATGAGATACGCTCCCTATTTGTGTCCACTTATGCAACCGTGCGCTTGGACATAGAGGCATATCAGCTGGCCACTGCGCTAGAGGAGATAGCGAACGCCACGCTGAAACGTTTGCCCAACTGAATGCAGAGGCTGTTGCCATTCGCACTGTCGCCCAAAAAATAAAATGGCCCTGGACTACTTGCTGGCCAGAAAAGGGGGCACTTGTGCCCTCATTGGCGTGGACCACTGAACCTACATCCCTGACTCAAGCAAAAATATAATGGACCTGATGCACCATATCCGACAGGCTGCTGCTGTCCTACGTGGACGAGAACCCACTGGACTTGTGGAGCTGGGCAACCTCCTGGCTAGGCGCATGGGGCACAGCCCTCCTGCAGGATTGGATATCCCTTATTGCCATTCTTGTGGGTATCGTAATCCTGGTCAAGGCCCTCCATATGTGTTGCTCCCAATTACGTACAGCATTGTTACCCCCTGCCACCCGCCCCCCCCTCACCACCCATCTAGTACGAGTCCGCAGGAGAGACAGCCCCACCCCTGGTACAGCCTCCACCCTGTCAGATTCAGACATCAACGACTGCCTCTTTGACACTGAACCCCCCAGGTCCTGACAACCCCTTCGAATCTGGGTACATTGCCTCTTCTTCAACCCTCCCTTAAAAAAGAGGGGATTGTGGGAAAAATATATGCCACCCTGCCCACCCACAGCATTGCCTTATAAAAACCCAGAAGCTGGCCTGTAAAATATAGAAATCAAGCCTGCCAACACATACAGAAACTACCCAGAGTGCCCCAGTCTTGCCCAAACAGGCTAACATAAAAAACCAAACATGGCCAGCCACTCCTAGACCAGAGGGAGAAAGGGAGGAGATCAGAGTCGAGAGTGTGGTGCTGGAGAAAGCACAACAGGTCAGGCTTATGCACGAAACGTTGACTCTCCTGCTCCTCGGATGCTGCCTGGGCTTGCGAGAAAGAATGTAAGCCAATGCTCCTGTCCTACTCAATAACTGACGGACATTTGTATGCTTGTAAACAAATGTTTTTACTCCAGTTGTCGGTCTTTGCACCCTTGATTTCCTCAACTGAATTTTAATTAATTGATTGGAGTCTTGAAGGTTTGTCGCTCCCCCCCGAGCATTGTGAACTATTTTGGGGATACAGTCCCAGAATTCCACTGCCCTAGAACGTAGGCAAGTACTTGACATCGCCACTGAAGGGGCAATGAATTTTCAAAATGATTTTCTGTATTCAGAAAGGTTAGTTCCCTCTTCCTGACCTTTAGCTTCCTCACACTGCTGGCTCCCCACGTGGAGAAAAAGTCTCAATTTGATACTTCCATGGTGTGAAATATTAATTGACGAACTTTCATTAAATTAGCAAAAACACTGTCTGAAGTTCTGGTCGCCCCACTATGTAATTGTATTGGAGAGGGTGCAGAGGAGATTCACCAGGATGTTGCCTGGGATGTAAAGTCTAAGTTATGAGGAGAGACTGGGTAGGCTGGGTTTGGTTTCCTTGGAGCAGAGGAGACTGGTAGAACATGATTGAGGTATACAAAGTTATGAGAGGCATAAACAGGGTAGATCATAAGACTCTTTTTCCCCACTGCAGCATGTTTAAAACCAGAAGTCATAACTTTAAGGTGAGGGGTAAATGATTGAGAGAGGATTGAAGCATAAATATTTTCACAGAAAGGGTGGTCGAAATATGAAAACTGGAGGAGGCAGGTACTGTCAACATGCAAGTATCTGGGATGAGCTCTTACTATGGCAGGGCATTGTAGGCTATGAACCAAGTGCTATTAAATGGGCTGAGTGTAGTCTGATGTTGGTTGGTCAGCACAGACATGGTGGGCCGAAGGGCTTCTTTCTGTGGCTAAGAGCTTGAGGTTGAGATTTCTTTTTCATGAAGTGTCATTTTAATCTGGAATAACACTGCTTGAAGGTGTGTTGGAAATTCAATAATGACTGTGAAATACTTGAAGGGACAAAACTGAAGATCAGTGGGGAGAAAAAGTGGAACTAACTGAATGGCTCTTTCAAAGAGCTGGCACTGGCGCAATGGGCCAAGTGGCTTCCTGCAATCTGTAAGAAATAACATAATAAACCTTACCAATAGGTGGCAGTAAAACTGCAGCTCTGAATCCATTCGTTTAAAGTTAGGTTTATTGTCACAAATACTCAAGTTACAAATGAACAGGAGTACAGTGAAAAGTGTGCAACGTTGCCAACAACATCATTTCAGGTACAAAGTACCTCGGTACAATCTTAGGTACAAAAGGTAGAGAAAATAAAGAGAAAAGTTACATTGCATTAGAGATGCACATCGTGCAAGTTAGGAAAATAAAGAAATAAAGTTAAAAAGATAGACATTACAATCTTTCTATAAGGGCTTCCACATGGTCTGAACAGGCTTCACCAGTTCCCAAACAGTAGCAATCATCACTCCGAGCCGACTGCCCCCGCTCCACACCAGGCCCCTCGGCCGCTGTAAATGATTTTTTTTTAAATTGGGACCACCTCCCACCACTTTGTTACATCTAGTTAAATTTCTATCATGCTGCATTCTTCCCACCAATTCAAAGCATTTCACTGCCGTATATATTTGTTTCTTTGACATCAACATTCTGGATCAGCAGTAAAACTGACCATTGTTGGAAACAGGAGAATAATTTCACTGGTTGCTGTTAATTGTCACTTGCTATTATGTTTTATTATTTCGTATTCAAAGCACAGGAGATCATAATCTGGCCCACAGAGTCGGTTCTGACTGTTTGAAAGAACAATCCAGTTGGTCCCAATTTGCAGCGTTTTTGCTCATGCCATTGTAGTTTTCTCCCTTTCAAATATCTGAACAATACAAATGAAACTGCATCCACCCCCCCAAGCCCCCCTTTCAACAGGGAGATCCTAGTTCACGACATACTGCACAAAATAAAGCTCTCTCCTCTTCCATCTAGCTCTTTTGCGGTTACGTGAAAGTACCATACCTTCTGCACTATTTTTACAAAATGATTTGGAACCTAATTGGAATACTTCACTGTTAAAGCTAATTGAAGTGAGGTCTGGAAGGTGTGGGGAGAAAGGGTTAGGAGTCTAAACACAGTCAGCTCTAAGAATGATATACTTGATTATAATCTTAGCAAACTGTTCATTTCGATTAAACATTTAGATCCTCATAGGAGGTGCAGCATGTTTGGGAAGCTATTTAAGCCACCACAATTCAGTAACTCGAGTCAGATTTTGAATTCACATATCGCTGGTCATCGGAGTGCTTCTGGGAAAATTAACAAAACAGTGAAATTCACAACTGATCTTGGAGGACCTGTTTGGGTGAAGTTCACAGCACAGTAGCAGAGAAGTGTACTTTTTTAAAGTGGGACCTACAGAAAGTCTGTAGTAGTGAGTAGAGTGGGTTCTTTCTTGATGATATGCTTTTTGAGATATGTCTCTTGATTTAACTTAAAATATAAGCCATAACTGTTAATTTAACCTGGGGCAGTGTTTTGAAGAGGAATAAGATGGTGTTATTTTCTGGGTCTATAGATTACAAAGGAGCAAAAATGATCTTTAGTAAAGTGATATGTGCATCTTGTCAGATGTGGGAGTTTAAAGAGAGTTTAAAGGGTTACTACAGATTATACCTGCAATAAATGCTGTTGGTTGCGAATCTTATCAGATCAAATGGATCGGTTGGAGAGTGGAGAGACAGTTAGAAGCAATGAGGAATTTGCAACAGCAACAGTATATGATGGATGGCAGTTATGGGGGGAGGGCAGGAGAAGTCTCAGATACAGTCACATAGATGGGTTAACTCCAGGAAAGGTAAGAGAGGTAGGCAGCTAGTGCAGGAGCCTTCTGTGGCATTACCCATTTCAAACAGGTATGCGGTTTTGGAAAATGAAGGGGCTGATAGATTCGCAGGGGAACATAACACGAACAGCCAAGTTTCTGGTATTGAGACTGGCTCAAATGCAATGAGGGGTACGTCAGGTTCCAAGAGATCATTTGTGTTGGGGGATTCTCTAGTCCAAGGTACAGACACGTTTTGGTGGCCAGCAGCGAAAAAGCAGAATGGTGTGTTGCTTCCCTGGTGCTAGGATCAAGGATGTCTCAGAGAGGGTGTAGAATGTTCTCACGGGGGAGAGGGGCCAGCAAGAGGTCATTGTCCACATTGGAAGCAACGACATAGGAAGGCAAAAGGTTGAGATTCTGAAGGGAGATTACAGAGAGTTAAGCAGGAATTTAAAAAGGAGGTCCTCAAGAGTAGTAATATCTGGATTACTCCCAGTGCTACGAGCTAGTGAGGGCAGGAATAGGAGGATAGAGCAGATGAATGCATGGCTGAGGAGCTGGTGTATGGGAGAAGGATTCACATTTTTGGACCATTGGAATCTCTTTTGGGGTAGAAGTAACCTGTACAAGAAGGACAGATTGCACCTAAATTGGAAGGAGACTAATATAATGGCAGGGAGATTTGCTACAGCTGCTCGGAAGGATTTAAACTAGTGCTGTTGGGGGTGGGGGAAAGAGACCCAGGGATATCATAGCAATTACAGAAATATGACAAGGACGGGCAGGACTGGCAGCTTAATGTTCCAGGATACAAATGCTACAGGAAGTATAGAAAGGGAGGCAAGAGATGAGGGGGAGTGGTAGTTTTGATACGGGATAGCATTACAGCTGTGCTGAGGGAGGATATTCCTGGAAATACATCCAGGGAAGTTATTTGGTTGGAACTGGGAAATGAGAAAGGGATGATCACCTTATTGGGATTTTATTATAGACCCTCTAATAGTCAGAGGGAAATTGAGAAACAAACATGTAAGGAGATCTCAGCTATCTTAAGAATAATAGGGTGGTAATGGTAGGGGATTTTAACTTTCCAAACATAGACTGGAACTGCCATAGTGTTAAGGGTTTAGATTAGATTGGATTCCCTACTGTGTGGAAACAAGCCCTTTGGTCCAACCAGTCCACACCGACCCTCTGAAGCATAACCCACCCAGACCAATTTCCCTCTGGCTAATGCACCTAACACTATGGGCAATTTATCATGATCAATTCACCTGGACATCTTTGGACAGTGGGAGGAAACTTGAGCACCCGGAGGAAGCCCACCTACACGCAAGGAGAATGTGCAAACTTCACACAGACAGTCGCCAGAGGATGGACTTGAACCTGGGACCCTGGTGCAATGAGGCAGCAGTGCTAACCACTGAGCCACTGTGCCGTTTAGATGGAGAGGAATTTGTCAAGTGTGTACAAGAAAAATTTCTGATTCAGTATGTGGATGTACCTACTAGAGAAGGTGCAACGCCTGACCTACTCTTGGGAAATAAGGCAGGACAGTTAACTGAGGTGTCAGTTGGGGAGCACTTTGGGGCCAGCAACCATAATTCTATTTGTTTTAAAATAGTGATGGAAAAGGATAGACCAGATCTAAAAGTTGAAATTCTAAATTGAAGGAAGACCAATTTTGAAGGTATTAGGCAAGAACTTTTGAAAGCTGATTGGGGGTAGATGTTTGCAGGTAAAGGGACGGCTGGAAAATGGGAAGCCTTCAGAAATGAAATAACGAGAATCCAGAGAAAGTATATTCCTGTTAGGGTAAAAGGAAAAACTGGTAGGGAATGCTGGATGACTAAAGAAATTGAGGGTTTGGTTAAGAAAAAGAAGGAAGCATATGTAAGATATAGACAAGATCGATCGAATGAATCCTTAGAAGAGTATAAAGGCAGTAGGAGTATACTTAAGAGGGAAATCAGGAGGGCAAAAAGAGGACATGAAATAGCTTTGACAAATAGCATTAAGGAGAATCCAAAGGGTTTTTACAAATACATTAAGGACAAAAGGATAACTAGGGAGAGAATAGGGCCCCTCAAAGATCAGCAAGGTGGCCTTTGTGTGGAGCTGCAGAAAATGGGGGAGATACTAAACGAGTGTCTTGCATCAGTATTTACTGTGGAAAAGGATATGAAAGATATAGAAAGTAGTGAAATAGATGGTGACACCTTGCAAAATGTCCATATTACAGAGGAGGAAGTGCTGGATGCCTTGAAATGCATAAAGGTGGATAAATTCCCAGAACCTGATTAGATGTACCATAGAACTCTGTGAGAAGCGAGAGAAGTGATTGCTGGGCCTCTTGCTGAGATATGTGTATCATCGATAGTCACAGGTGAGGTGCCAGAGACTGGAGGTTGGCTAATGTGGTGTCACTGTTTAAGAAGGGCAGTAAAGACAAGCCAGGGAACTATAGACCGGTCAGCCAGACCTCAGTAGTGGACAAGTTTTTGGAGAGAATCCTGAGGGACAGGATGTACGTGTATTTGGAAAGGCAAGGACTGATTAGGGATAGTCAACATGGCTTTGTGCATGGGAAATCATGTCTCACAAACTTGATTGAGTTTTTTGAAGAAGTAACAAAGAGGATTGATGAGGACAGAGCAGTAGATGTGACCTATATGAACTTCAGTAAGGCATTCGACAAGTTTTCCCATGGGAGACTGGTTAGCAAGGTTAGGTCTCATGGAATAAAGGGATAACTAGCCATTTGGATACAGAACTGGCTCAAAAGGTAGAAGACAGAGGGTAGTGGTGGAGGGTTGTTTTTCAGACTGAAGGCCTGCGACCAGTGGAGTGCCACAAGTATCGGTGCTGGGTCCTCTATTTTTGGTTATCTACATAAATGATTTGGATGCGAGCATTAGCGGTACAGTTAGTAAGTTTGCAGATAACACCAAAATTGGAGGTGTAGTGGACAGTGAAGGTTACCTCAGATTACAACAGGATCTTGATCAGATGGAGTTTAACTCAGATAAATGCGAGGTGCTGCATTTGGGAAAGCAAATCTTAGCAAGACTTATACACTTAATGCTAAGGTCCTAGAGAGTGTTGCTGAACAAAGAGACCTTGGAGTGCAGGTTCATACTTCCTTGAAAGTGGAGTCGCAGGTAGATAGGTAGTGAAGAAGACATTTAGCATGCTTTCTTTTATTGGTCAGAGTATTGAGTACAGGAGTTGGGAGGTCATGTTGCGGCTGTACAGAACATTGGTTAGGCCACTGTTGGAATATTGTGTGCAATTCTGGTCTCCTTCCTATCAGAAAGATGTTGTGAAACTTGAAAGGGTTCAGAAAAGATTTACAAGGATGTTGCCAGGGTTGGAGGATTTGAGCTATAGGGAGAGGCTGAACAGGCTGGGGATGTTTTCCCTGGAGGGTCGGAGGCTGAGGGGTGACCTTATAGAGGTTTGCAAAATTATGAGGGGCATGGATAGGATAAATAGACAAAGTCTTTTCCCTGGGGTCGGGGAGTCCAGAACTAGATGGCATAGGTTTAAGGTGAGGGGGGAAAGATATAAGAGAGACCTGAGGGGCAAGAGGGTGGTACGGGTATGGAATGAGCTGCCAGAGGAAGTGATGGAATCTGGTACAATTACATTTAAAAGGCATTTGGATGGGTATATGAATAGGAAGGGTTTGGAGGGATATGGACCAGGTGCTAGCAGATGGGACTAGATCGGGTTGGGATATCTGGTCAGCATGGACGGATTGGACCGAAGGGTCTGTTTCCATGCTGTACATCTCTATGACTTCTAAATTACAGCAAGTTGAGATCACATGGTTATAAACACTGGAAAGATTAAATAAATTTTAGCAATAAAAATTCACAACTCCCCATTTCAAAGTGACAAAAGTTAGACATATTTTCAAAAAGCTGACCTGAACTTTAGCCTCTATAGTAATGAAAGAAAGGTTTGCATTCAAGGAGCACTGTTCATGATCTCAGTATATTTGAGAAATTCTTTGTCAAGTAAAACACTAATGTTGTCACTGACTTAGTGCAACAATCTCTGTCACCAAAAGCAATCAAGGCCAAAACGGTAAAGGTTTCTGAGGAGGGGTTAGGTTAGATTAGATTAGATTATTTACAGTGTGGAAACAGGCCCTTCGACTGAAAAAGTCCACATCGACCCGCTGAAGCGTAACCCACCCAGACCCATTCCCCTACATTTACCCCTTCACCTAACACTACGGGCAATTTAGCATGGCCAATTCACCAAACCTACACATTTTTGGATTGTGGGAGGGAACCAGAGCACCCGGAGGAAACCCACGCATACACGGGGAGAATGGACAAACTCCACACACAGTTGCCTGAGGCGGGAAATGAACCCGGATCTCTGGCGCTGTGAGGCAGCAGTGCTAACCACTGTGCCACCATGCCACCCATTGCTCTTTGAAAGATGTATTTCTTCGAGTTAAAGGAGTCAAAGGGTATGTGAAAAAAGTGGGAATGGGGTAATGAGTTGGAAGATCAGGGACGATCACACCGAATGGCATACCAGACTATTCCTCTCATTTTCTTTATTTCTGAAATGTGCTGAGTCAGGCCCCACAGATAGCAATTAAATAAACAACCAAATAATCTGCTTTCATTATGTTGGCAGTGGGATAAATGTTGCCCAAAATACCAGAACTCCCTTGGGCTTCGAAAAATAGGTCCATACTTTTTGTTTTCTCGAGGCCCAAGGGCAAACTTGGTTTCCTTTTAATAAAATCACTCTTAAAAAGGAGTCCTCTTTACATCTAACCAGTGTTAGGGAAAACAGAACAAAACATGGGGCTGACAAGTTTCAATGATACTACCGAGTACTTTGTGTTATAGTTTAGTGACCACATTGATCATCCTCACCAAAGTCAGGTCTTTTATTGTTTCAGAGTTAGGTTTGCCAAGTAATGCCTCTTGAAAGTTTATTGCATTTCAACATTCAGCACACTCACTTGTGATTCTACCAACACCAGGAGAAATTCTCTATTATCAATTTGAGAACAAGTCACTGCCATTTCAGTCAGTTAAACAAGCAGTGTTGGCATTGCTTACCTGTGAATGATTTACTACATCCATTATTACATATGCTACGGGAGAACTCATTCTATTATCCTTTACATCTCTAGGAAAAGTAGGATACATTATTTGACATGTACAGGGACATTATATCAGAAAAAAATGGGATAAAAGGTAGGCCAATCAATATTTACCAACATACGGTAATTGGGAATATGAAATGTTGACTCCCAAGCTGTTGAAATGGTCTCAAACTTTTTTTCAAAGACCCCAGAGATCAATAGATTTTGGTTAGATAAGTGTATAAAGACCATTGGAGCTATGCCATGGATGGATGGAATGTCCCCTTCTATGTTGAATCATTCAATGATTCAGAGATAGGCAGATAAAGTTAAAATACAGAGGTGTGATCTATTTGAATGAAGAAACAAGCTTGAGGGACTGGAATGATTTACTCAGTCTATGTTCTCTCAAACCTGCAGGCCATTCTTGACTAGTCTGAACTTGAATTGTGTTTGCCTTACCTGTGATAATCTTACTCGTTAAAATTTGTGTATCTGTCTTTATATCTTCCATGAGCTTGAGATTTTCTGACTTCTACCAACTTTTCACAAGGAAGTTGCAATATTGCAGCTATAACCGCTCACAGTATTTGCATTTATCTTTGAGGCTCCAAGATGCTTCACAAAAGAATGTAAACAAAAAAAAAGGCACAGGAGATATTAGGTCAGGTGAGCAAAAGCTTGCTCAAAGCAATGCATTTTGAGGAGTCCTAAAAGAAAAGAAATTGCTTTTTGTCATTTATATAAATGATGCGGATGTGAGCATATGAGATATAGTTAGTAAGCTTGTAGATAACACCAAAATTGGAGGTGTAGTGGACAGCGAAGGAGGTTACCTCCAAGTACAACAGGATCTTGATCAGATGGGCTAATGGGCCAAGGAGTGGAGGATGGAGTTTAACTTAAATGTGAGGTGCTGCATTTTGGAAAGGCAAATCAGGCCAGGACTTTTATACTTACTGGTAACATCCTGGGAGTGATGCTGAACAAAGAGACCTTGGAGTGCAGGTACATAGTTTCTTGAAAATGGAGTTGTAGGTTGATGGGATAGTGAAGGTGGTGTTTGGTATGCTTTCCTTTACTGGTCAGAGCATTGAATAAAGGAGTCGGGAGGTCATGTTGCAGCTGTATAGGACATTAGTTAGGTCACTTATGGAATAGTGTGTGCAATTCTGATCTTCCTACTATAGGATGTTGTGAAACTTGAAAGGGTTCAAAACAGATTTACAAGGATGTTGCCATGGTTGAAGGATTTGAGCCATAGGGTGAGGCTGAATAGGCTTGGGCTGCTTTCCCTGGAGGAGGCTACGGAGTGACCTTATACAGGCTTATAAGGTCATGAGGGGCATAGATAGGGTAAACAGACAAGGTCTTTTCCATGGATTGGGGAGTCCAGAACTAAAGGGCTTATGTTTAGGGTGGGAGGGGAATGATTTAGAAGTGACCTAATGGAAAAACTTTTTCACGTAGAACTAAAGGGCATAGATTTAGGGTGATTAGATTAGATTACTTAGAGTGGAAACAGACCCTTCTGCCCAATAGGTCCACACCGATCCTCTGAAGAGCAACCCACCCAGACCCATTCCCCTACATTTACCCCTTCACCTAACACTACGGGCAATTTAGCATGGCCAATTCACCTAACCTGCACATTTTTGGACTGTGGGAGGAAACCGGAGCACCTGGAGGAAACCCACGCAGACATGGGGAGAATGTGCAAACTCCACACAGACAGTTGCCTGAGATAGGAATTGAACCTGGCATGCTAACCATTGTGCCACCCACAGTGAGATGGAAAGATATAGAAGGGACCTAAGGGAAAAGCATTTTCATACAGAGGGTAGTGCGTGCATGGAATGAGCTGTCAGAGGAAGTAGTGGAGGCTGGTAAAATAACAACATTTAAAAGACATCTGGATGCATATATAAATAGGAAGGGTTCAGAGGATATGGGCCAAGTGCTGGCAAATGGGATTAGATTAGTTTAGGATATCTGGTCAGGATGGATGAGTTGGACTGAAGGGTCTGTTTCTGTGCTGTACGTCTCCAAGACTCTAAGGGAGAGGTGCAAGGAGGAAATTCTAGTTATTAGGGTATAGTCTACACTATGCAGGCCTTGGGCTGTTCAAAAGACCCAGCTTAAGGGATGTGACCACATCCTGGAATGAAGTATCCAAGTAGCTCACTGATGGTAAGTTGATGAATGTTACTGTGTCTCCAACTCATTGTTCTGAGGAAGTCATAGTGGACTTGAAACTTTAACTCTGCTTCTCTCTCCACAGATGCTGCCAGACCAGCTGAGTTTCCCCAGCAATCTGTTTGTTTTAGCCTATTAACCCTGAGCCAAAGCTCCTCGAGCTGTGGATAACATTTATGCCCATCAATTCTCAAATATTGCAACACATTATTTGCCCCACCATTTTGCATTAAATTTATCATTGCCTTAATTTAATAATCCTTACTAATCAAAATAAGCTTTACTACTGTCAGTAGACATCATTACTAATAATGTTACTGAAAACTATGTGGGTTTTTAATAATAAATGATAAACATACCAACGATTCAACTCTGGTTTCTGTGATGTCACATGATTTTTCTCAGAATGCTGTCCATCCACAAAGAGCTCCCGAGTTCCTTTTGTAGTTTTCCATCCTGCCTTTCTCCCTGTTCTTTTTAATGCCTTTCCACCTGTCTTTCACCTTGCTGTTTTCGCAGTTTGCAACCTAACCATCCGACTCAACATCTTGCACCATATACTGTGGCACTGAATATTATCACATGTATTATTTCAGATTTTTTCTATCTGTACTGTCCCGCCTCCTGAAATTACACGATCACACTCTAACCATCCACTGTTAAAGTACATTGCCGCCTTGCAATTAACAAAAGTAAAATTTGAATTTCTTATTTTAGTGACTTGAGGAAACAAATTCAAACCTTCCAGTCCACTGACCTCAAAACCTTGGAGACATTCCATCATTCCTTAATTATTTCAGATGTGGCAGGCAGCTTGTGGTGAATGTAGGCAAAGAACAAAAGGGAGTTTAGGTATGGTAAGGACTTTAATGGAGAAAACCATACAAATGCATTGACTATGTAAAAAGAACAGCCATTACACATCAAATAATGGTCACAAATAAATACGGCCGAGAACAGCATCTGAAACAAAAAGCATTTTGAATTTTATTCACTTACTAGGAATGATTGACTACAGCATAACAGAGGGCACCTGGCATTCTGACAGCACCCTAACGCAACACTGTGTAGCAGACTGTAACCTCATTGGTCTGAACATTTCATTAACACAGGTACAGGAGTAGATTTGCCTTTAATGTAAGGACCCTCAATTTTTTTGCTTAACAATTATCCTCAATATTGCTTACATTCACTCAATTTCCTTTCACAAACATACACGAACAAGACATTGCAATGGCTGTTCTCTTGACCCAATTTCCAGGATTTCCTTAAAAGAGAGACGCTTGGGCGATTCAATTATTTTGTTGGCAGCATAGTATTGGTCTACTATTGGGTACAAGGGTTGGCATACCAGCTGAACTAGTACAAAAGGGAACAGAGTTACTGATGTGCACTAAATACCCAGAAATCAGAATTCTAATGGAAATCTCAAGGATTATCAAACTAAACCTTGCTTCTTTGAAAGGTGAACTTCCTACTCAGTCATCAAGTTTAGCAAAAGACTAGAAGGGGAGAAGCTCAAGTTCTGTCATTTTTTTGTGGAATGTGTGGTCAAGCCACTTGGAGTTAAACATACATTTTGAGAAAACAATGATTGCCAACATTTCATGACAAATTGGGGAATGAACTCCAAAGCCATTAACAATCCGCCTGTTGCCTGATATGAGAGTTGTGTATCAACAGTTCCTACTCTGTCACTGTAGCGACTTGTTGGGTAGCTGAGCTGAAGCGGTAATCTATCGTCAATGCATCAGAAATGACAGCATAGGTGATGGGATTTATCCCTTATTAGACCCTGACCAGCTGAAACACAGTCAATATAAATCTCTGAACAAGATTCAGGCGAACATATTCAGTGCATCATGATACAATAAATTCTTAAAAATCAACCAAAACTAAGATTTGTTTTCTGCAATGCCATTTTTCCCAAAGGCATTTTGAAATACTTGTTTTGCTAAATGCATTACATTAGCAAATCATTTTTTTTTAGCATATGGTCATCAGCTATTTTGTGGACCCCAAGAGCACACAAGTGAATGAGTTGAGCAACCAGTTAAATCCCCCTTCTGGCAAAGTTGGTTCAGGAACAGACATTGAACAGGACACTTTGAAAAGCTAATATTCTTTGAATTGAGTGATTTGGAACATCCTCTAAAACAAAAGGAATAAAATCAGAAAATGCTGGAGAAACTTAGCAGGTCTGGCAGCAGCTGTGGAGAGAGAAAGAGTTAGTGCTTTTAAGTCCAATACCATTCTTCTCTAGAACCGTTCTGAAGAAGTCACATCAAATATTATCTCTATGTATGTCTCCATAGGACTTTATTTTTAAATTCAGATTTCCAGCATCTGTACAATTTTACTTTTGTTAAAGCCATAGACAGATTAGCATTTAATCTCTGATGATTATCTACCCCACAAATACTGCTGAATCACTCTACATTATGCGCTGGTGTCTTGTACAGGAGTTTAGGAATTTCTTGAGGAAGAATCTCATATAGCATTTACTCAGTGGATTCAAAACAGCACTAACAGCAGGGACCATGATCAATCTAACCATTGTATGGCACAACCAAATGGAGACCACTTGATCTGTGGCTTCAGCAACTATCCTTGGCGATGCTGGAGCTCTGAAAGGGGGTCTCTAAGTCACAATAATCTCAAGTGCTTAGCACACTCGCAACCAATGGCAAGTAAAGGCCCATATACAAGACAGGTCGTCCCAAAGGCAAAACCTAGCACTTTGAAAGGAAGGCTAAATCCAACCTGAACTAAAAAAAAATCCTTTAAGCTGAAAGGGTAAAATTATGAGGAGAACTTGAAGAAATTAGGCCTGTACCCCTTAGAATTTAGAGGGTTGAGGGGAAATTTCAAAGGTTTCTAGAAACTAAGGGAAACTGATAAAATCAAGACAGTCAGACAGAAACTATTTCCACTTACTGGGAAAGGTAACAGTCTATGAAAAGGTAACAGTCTAAAGATTCGGGTCAGGAATAAGATTCTACATTTAGGGTCAAAGGAATTCTGACATCGACAAATGTCAAGCTCGAGGGCCCAAATAGCCCTGTTCCTATCCTTAGACCCATAACCAAAAATGGATCGCACTGATCTCAGGTATTTGAACCATGGGTGCGGGCTGGTTAAACCTAAGCCAGCCACAGTGGAGCTGATAGTATCAGACTGATTTTACATATCTGCCCAGTCTCACACCCACCTGAACTTTAAGAGCAGCAATATTAGGGAGTAGTGATGGTGGTGGTTTGGTGGTTGGTGGAAGAGGGTGTTGGTGTGAGACTGACATTCCACTTGATTCTTTAGGATTCCAGACCGTTAAAATTACCCCCACGGTTCTTGTTAATGGCAATAAAAATGGAGGAGCGTCTGGGTGATTCAGCGAAGGTAACTTAGGATAACTCAACACAGTCTTCGAACAGATGGTCTGACTAGTCTTTTGGATATTTTTTGCGTGCAACAGATGACATCTGCTAACCATTTTTTCCAAAGCAACAGTGTTTTCTATTATTTCATTTTTATAATAATGGCTAAATTCAATACAAAAATAAAAATGCAGTGCTATGCTACCTCATCCCAGATAAGGGTTAACTGAGCAGATAGCGTGAAGTCATCGCTCTATCATTTTTGAATAATGTAAACAAAAATTGAGGTTTCAGAGAAAGCATCTCCAATTATAAAACCGTAGTCAGGTCAGAAAATAAGAAGTGCACATGCTGTAACGAGACAGTACATGCATCAAAATCTGTAAAAAAGAAAGGTTAATCTCATATGTGTAATTTTCCATCAGGACACATGGGCTGCAATTAAGGGCCTATTGTCAAATATTACCCTTGTCACTTAGATTTGCTGTATATTTTCTGCTTTTACTCCAAATAACTTATCCTTAATTTCAGTATTAATAAGAGTTCAACATCTGATCTGCTCTGGGATGGAAGTGCTCTGTTTCAAGAGAGAATTGAAAAGCAAGTTTTATTAATTTAGAGATATTTCTGACAAATGAAGAACTAAGCTATCTCATGAATTTGCTTCGTTCATCAAGGTGTAACACGTTGGTATACTGTCACTGACCACCTTCTCAGTAGGATTTACACTCGACAGCATAATGTAGTTAAACTTTTTAAAACATCAGACATTTTATTTAATGTGCACAGGTCAACGCTGTTTGACCAATGAGACTTTTGGATATATTCTCCTAAACCTCTGATCTGTTAGCCAAAAAACATTAATAACACAAAACAACTCTGTACTGGTGAGCTACGTTAAAATCATTTTAGGCTCAGCCTGAACCTCTTTGGAGAATCAACTGCAGGTACTGCAGCTTCAGTAGCTCTGGAATCGGGGCGTGTAGTTCTTCGCACTGGCGGTGTCTTGTGTGGTTATCAAGTCTATGATTGCTGACAAGACAGCACAGTCTTTCGATCGATTATTCCAATCCACAGGTCGGGGCTTCTTAATCTTGTCTTGTAGAAGAGCATCTAGCTCCCTTTTCAGATCCTATGGTGAGGGAAAGGCCTCAGCATCAATAAAAGTGCACATTAATCAGCTCGTATCTACAATGACCAGCACAGCTTTTCATTGAAATGTGATTAAAACAAATGTATTTGGCCAGAAGTCATGTTGGACCCATTTTTCTTCATCAAAATTAAAATAACTAACGAGAGAAATATTCTATAACAACAGTTGTTCACTGTTGGAAAAGCTCATGTGATTCTGTCCAATTGCTTTTGCCAATATTATGCTAAGTTTCGCCGATGTGTCAGTGGTGGTGAGTTCCCGCTCTGCTCAGAAACATTTTCACTAGTCTGGGTCTGACTTGATTTAAGTTCCCAAAGCAATAGCAGTATTGTGAATGCTGCAATCAGTCATCCTGACACCAGGATAAGGGATTGTGTGAAAACAAAATATCCTGCCAAGCATTCCCAGCTCATCACTACCCAGTGATCCATGCAGGAAAGCAGATGCATGTGAATTTAAAGATAGGACAGAAATGAGCTCGGAGATAGCACCCTTCATAGTCTCTGACACCAAGTTTCTGAAGTATGGATAATTGGGGCAAGATAGAGTATTTGAAGAACCACATGTCAAAGAATACTTGGGTTCAGGAACTGAGGGACAGGGGAAAGGGAGAAGCAAATAGTGTTGTTGCGATCAGTTGAGCTTCCTGAATATTATCTGTTCAGTGTCAACAGCAGTGATTTTGAATCACTATCAATCCTGTTGGATTTTCCACAAAAATGAGTTGTAATGAGTTCCTAAAATAAACCCCTCAATGAAAGTAAAGACAGAATGTGACAAGTGTAGTCACTGTGGCCCTAACTATAACACACAGCTCTGATAAGAATCCATAAAGTGCAAAGCAAAATTGAGAGAGTGTTAACTCTGAATTAGCATCTGGCTTGAGAATTCATACATCAGGCTGGCAGCCCATGATTAATGATCAGTTTGGAAAGGCTATAATTATGTTGATGAGCACAAACCAACTCAAATGGGACTTTGAAAACTTGAGGGCTACGATTACCTATTTGTATATTGTTGCACATTTCAGAGATAAGTACAATTTAACCGAAATAAAGGAGTGTTTTATCTGTGGCTGTCATAGAAACAATGCTGACTCGTATCGCTCCTAATGGACCGATACATTTGAGTTGTGGGCACTGACCTCAGGAAGTTGCACAGAACAGATTCACCAGCTAAAAGGGTCAATTTAGGACAACAGGTATTATGAACAAAATTTGTATTGGCATGGGATTATAGTAGACTAAAGAACGTTTTAATTGGACTGGTTGCTATATCAAAGCTATATTCTCTACTGCATGGAATACAGAACAAAAGGAAGTAAAGCCTAAAAGTTAGACCAAAGCCATTCAGGAGAGATGCCAATGAACAATGCCTCATAAAAGGGTAGCAGAAATCTAAAACATTCTCCTTAAACAAGCTGTTCAGGGGGAGAGTCAAATACACATTTCAAAACTAGGATTGGTGAGATTTCGGGTAGGCAAAATATTAAAGGTAACCAAATCAGATGGGTGTGCATATGGAAATAAAACATCTGCTCGAGGGGTTGAATGGCCTCCTTCCATTCCCATGTTCAAACTGAATATAAAAAAAGACAGGTGCCGCGCTGCAATCAACCTGATGATTCAATTGTTAAAACAATTCTTTACTGATATCATTATTCACATTTAGTTGCTGACCAATATTTTGAATACGGTATTCACAATGACTAATGACTGCTCAGGGAATTGTCTGCACATGGGATGGGATTAGTGAGTTTCTCTAAACTCAGCCCTTATTAGGCTTTGGTTTTACAATTATCGGTAAGAGACCAGAGCAGCTCTCTTGAGCTGAGCAAGATGAGCATCATGGACTGAACTTGATCACATTCTCAATGTCTAAAACCTAAGGGGATTCACTGGCTCTTGACCAGGAGCAGAAAGCCATTGGATTTTCACCTAAGAACATAATTAAACTATTTGACAGCGTGACAAAATATTTTTGCATGGCAGTGGATCATTTAACCGAACAGGCCCATGCCAGCGTTTCAGCTTCTCCAACACATAGAATCTTACACTGAAGAGGCTCTTTGGCCCATCAAGCCTGTATTGTTGAAAATATACTACTTACACAAGTCCCACTTACCCACACTTGGCCCAGAGGCTTATAGCACTTGAAGTGCTCATCCAAGCACTTTTTAAAGATTGTGAGGTTTCCTGCTTTGATTACCCACCAGGCACTACATTCCCACCACCCTCTGAGTGAACAAGCTTTTCATCAACTCTCTTCAGCTAACTCAGCCATATAGGCAAACATGATTGGGAGTGATTCCAGGTAGAACTCTATCTTTCCAGAAATGTCTGCAGGCGCGCACAGTGGCTCAGTGGCTAGCACTGCTGCCTCACAGCACCAGGGACCCGGGTTCAATTCCTATTTCGGGCAACCGTCTGTGTGGAGTTTGCACATTCTCCCCGTGTCTGCGTGGGTTTCCTCCGGGTGCTCCAGTTTCATCCCACAATCCAAAGATGTGCAGATTAGGTGCACTGGCCATGCTAAAATGCCCGTAGTGTTAGGTGCATTAGTCAGGGGTAAATGTAGGGGAATGGGTCTGGATGCATTGCTCTTCGGAGGGTCGGTGTGGACTTGTTGGGCCGAAGGATCTGTTCCCACACTGTAGGGAATCTAATCTAATCTAAAACAGCAAATGGCAAAACTGGAAACAACCTACCATCCAAACTTGCTGGATCAGCCTGGCACACCACTGTCACAATACTCCTCCTTCAGTACTTGCTCTGCCACACTTTACAAGACAACTGGGCACTTGTCTAGCAAAGGGTATCTCACATTCTGCTGACACAGAACTGAATATAATTAGGTGCACCATAATGGAAACCTTCTGCTTAACTCACTGCCCCTTGTTGTCTCACAAATATCATTCCCCATACACATCTGCCTCCAACTAATGAAATCACACAAGCTGGTTGAAATAGTCCACAGTGTTCCTCACTTGCCCACTGCATGAATACCTGTTAAACACACCTTCATTTTAGTGTACCATTTGGAGCAAACAATCTGAGCAAGTTCTACCAGCAGACATTGTTGTATCAAGGAACAGTAATACAGGAAGTCACAAACAAGTTCGGATGCAGCAAGCCCTGACTTCAAACTGAGAATGGTGTTGTCTGACTTCTGACCTTATCCACCTCCAGTCCAACACCGGCATTTCTACATGTAGAATCTAATCCAGGCTGAGTTCAGCAGATTTCTGATTTTTAAGGGAGCAAAGTCTACGGGATGCAGATGGGAAGATGGATTAGAGACCACAGCCAGGTCCATCAAGATCTTATCAAATGGCAGTGCAGACTCAACAGGTCAAATAGCCAACTCCTAATTCCAGTATTCCTTTAACCACTCTGAGGAGATGCTTTTCCTAAAATTACTGTAACCTTATTAGTCACCGCATTCACGTGGCTAGCTGTAGAAATGGCTACTGGACAGGTTAGGAGCTCCAATCATGCCAGGAATTTTGGTCAAGCTAGGTTAAATTCTGACCTCAGTTAAAACTGCAGCCAGACCTGCTGGGACTTGCAGTTTCCTGCGTTGACCAAATAAGGTAGATTTTATAGTTGTCTCTGGACAAATTGACACCATACAACCTTATATGGAACATGATGTTATCAGTTTAGTGTAGACATTTGGGAATTGTTTACCAGTAAACTCCATTGACTGAGACCAAACAATGTGATGAGGCTTTGATTAATTTATTGGCTGAGTGTCAGAGAACATTTTGGAAATGGAGCACATTTTCTGATAGGTTAGCATAACAATAGGCTTTTTTCACGTGAGAAGTCTTCAAGACTACTTTTGAGGGGCACATGCGCTGAAGTCACCTTCAGAGAAAACAAAGATCCATGAAGCAAGATCTACACCGTGGCTCAGTGGTTAGCACTGCTGCCTGACAGCGCCAGGGATCTGGGTTTAATTACCACCTCGGGCAACTGTGTGGCGTTTGCACATTCGCCCCGTATCAACATGGGTTTCCTCCACAATCCAAAGACGTGCAGGTCAGGTGAATTGGCCAATCTAAACTGCCCATAGTGTTATGTGCATTTGTCAGGGACAAATATAGGGTAGGGGAATGGGTCTGGGTGGGTTACTCATCGGAGGGCTGGTGTGAACTCGTTCAGCCAAAGGGCCTGTTTCCTTACTATAGGGAATCTAATCTAATCTACGTGGAAAACACAGTTGGCCACTTCACTCAAATCGGGTGGTATTTGTTTCAAGCCAAACTTTTAAAAGTTAGAGTTGGGTTAAAGGGGTTAAATAAAGTAATGTAAAGTGAAGTTAAATGAAGTGAGTTAAAGCTGAAGTTAAATTAAGTAAATAGTAAATATTGCAATGAATGTATGTTTTATATTACGTATTCAATAAAGAAACTTTTGTTTAATTAAATTCTGAGCTGGCTCCCTGTCTTTTGTCTGACACACAATGGAAAAATATCTGGGCAACAGATCTGGGCAAATATCTTGCATTTTTAAATGCACAACTGGCCTCATCCACAAATTAAAACAATCATCTTCAGATTCATCTATCAGATCACTTCTATAACCTTCAGTGGCCAAATAACAGACCATCTCTCTGCAGAATAAAAAAGCTTCTGCCTGCTCAATTTGAGGTGCGACTAAAGTTCCACAGAATCAGCTGGATTATTTCAGAAGCTGGTTCAAACAGCTTGCATGATGGGGTGAACAGCCCCTTTCTGTGCTGCATCATTCTACAAAAATGACAGTTCAAATCCCACCATGGTGGTTTGAAAATCTGACTTCTTTTTAAAGCAATCTGGAAGTGAGCAATAAAAATAACACCAACAGATTGCCTTGAATAACCCAGGTCGTGGCTTTTAGAGAAGGTAAACCACTGTCCTTATTTGGTCTGAACCTATAGGTGACTCCAATCCCATTCCAACAGAGTGGAGTCTTAATTGCACTCTGAAGAGATATGATGAGCCAGCCCGTTGAACAAGGGCAATAAAAGCCAGTCCTGCCAATGGCAGTTACATTCCAAGACTGAATTAGGAAAACAAAAGTCTGATTGACTCAATTGTCTGCAAACGCAAGGACTTGAGCAATCACAGACCTGATCTATCTCAAAAATTTGTTGATAATTGTTGAATTTTAAAGTAAGGTACTGGCCTTTCAGTAGGTGTATTAGTCAGAGGGGGGTGGATTGCTCTTCGGCGGGTCGGTGTGGACTGGTTGGGCCGAAGGGTCTGTTTCTACACTGTAGGGAATCTAATGGAATCTAATCTACATTGTGCTTGTAGCAGCACTTTGACAGGACTCTTTCGCTATTGCATTACCATTTGTTTCCTTTCCAAGTATTTACGAAATTCCCTGTCAAAGGTTACTACTGAATTTATTTTCACCACACTTTCAGGCAACACATTCCAGAGTGGAGCACCTCACTGTGTTGAAATAAAATTGGCAGCATCTCCTTGGTGGGGTTTTGCTAATTATTATGAACCAATGTTCTCTTCGCACTGACCCTCCTACCATTGGAAGCAGGTCCTCACTAGTTATTCAGTCAAATATTCTCATTATTAACAATACTTTAAAAAAACTATAAATAAATGTTTTACAGGCAGTTCTCCTTGAGGTTCAGAATAATAATGTCTTGATCCAGTTCCAAGAATAACAATGAAATTTCTTCAAATAAATAAACAAACTGAAAATGCACAGCAGGATAGCATCAGTCACTGAAAGAGGAAGATCAGTTTGAACTTCAACCTACTGACACAATAATTCCCCAATTTTTATTTTACCTTTACTAAATGGGCAATTCTGGATGGTGACTGGAACACAATCCATTCATCCACAGAGATGGTCTCCTGGTCCTGCTCCTTCTGTATCGAAATATCTCCTCCAAAGAACAGCAAGGAGTAAGGTGAGACCTCCGTGCAATCATACAGGTAGATCTGCAAAACAGTTAAGATGTCAACATCCCAGCAACAATATAAACTGACTCACGCAATACCTGGGAGCTCCTTCAATAGTGCTGTGAGAGCCAGACATCAGAATATATTCGAGTCCCAAATGCACAGAGAGATCGGGTAAGGATGGGAACAAAATCTAGCGTCAGTATACCCACTGCGTCCCAGGCAGTCAAGAGATTCAAAATCAATTTGCAAATTCTACAGAAGGCATAACTCATCTTGGATAGAATCCAATAGGGAAGCACTGCTACTTTTTCAACTTCAAATCAGAATGTTCTTAATGTTTTCTTTTAAATTCCATGGTAGAGTAGCAGAAACTGGGTGCTGGCAAATCAGCCCATTCTGTACCTGCTCAACTTTCTTCCATGACATTTACCAAGTCTCAAAAAGTTTGGTGGAGTGTGAAACAAGCAGCTGATTCACTATCACCTTATTCATTTTACAGCCCAAGATTACTTAATACAAGGGAACATTTTAACTCTCAAATGTGACCTACCCTTAGTTGAGAAATCCTTAATGATGAGATGTGCATCAAACACAAGTTAGCAATAAACTCTTCCCAACTATTTGCATTTTAAACACTCATTTTTTGCAGAAAGAAGAGGGTGTAATATGCATCCCAAAAAGACAAATGGTCTTAGACACTCCTTTTTCTCAAAACATTACTAAAGGGAGTGTGGCTAGATCTGAACAGTCTTGTTGTGCGTCAGGAATAATCCTCCAAGACCTGGAATTCTATCCTCTAACTCAAGAAAGATCAACTTCTATTTGTACAAGTTTTAATTAAGTGATTAAAAAGTGATGATAATTAGAAGTGTATATACAACCTAAGGATGTCCCAAAGCAATTTACTGCCAAAGTAGTACACTTGAAGTTCACAGGACAGAGAAAACAGAATCCCTACAGTGTGGAAACAAGCCATTTGGCCCAAGAATTCAAGACCCTCCGAACAGTATCCCACCCACACCCATTCCCCTACTCTATTACTCGACATTTCCCCTGACGAATGCACCTAACCTGCACTCCCTTGAACACTATGGGCAATTTAGTAAGGCCAATTCACCCAACTGGCACATCGTTGGACTGTGGGAGGAAACTGGAGGACCTGGAGGAAAGCCATGCCGACATGGGAGAATGTGCAACCTCCACACAGAGTCGCCCAAGGCTAGAATCTAACCCAGGTCCCTAGCGCTGTGAGGCAGCAGTGCTAACCACTGAGTCACCGTGCCACATGCTTACTGCTACAATAAAAGGAAACAGAGCACTGCATAAAGCTCCCATAAAAGGTGGAATGTGGGAAAGTAAAGATCATGGAGCTGAGGCAGAATCTGGATATCTCTTTTCTTATCATACTTAAATAGGATGTTGACAGTGATCAGATAATCTGTTTTAGTGAGATTGTTGAGAAGGTAAATATTGGCCAGGAAACAGGCGAGATGTTATCCCTATCCTTCTTCAAAGTAGTGCAATTGAGAGCCCAGTCTCAGCCTAATATGTCACCCCAAGATAGCACAACTCCAACACTGAGTACCTTTCCCCACACTGGGAGTGTCAGTGTCGTCAGATTGAACTTGCATCTTCCTGACTTGAGACAAGAATGTTATCATCAACCGGGGAGGCGGGGGAAGAGACAGACACTTCCCAAAGGAAGGCAGAGATCAAGGACTGTCATACAAAAAACTACATTTAGATGTATTTCACCAAAACCTTAACCCACTGATGTGATAACACAATCCATCACTGAGGGGGAAGTAGTCTGTGGAGACAGACAACACACTGCTCCTCATGGGCCCAAAGGACAATATCATAGGCTCCGGTTACAAGGGCCACACCCAAAAGGAGCAGCAGATTGTGGAACTGCCCCTTATATGTGTAGAATAATTATACTCTAACAATTCTGAATGATTCAGAAGAGCAGAGAAGGACAGCCAGAGAGTCTTTTATAGGAACACTCACACTGGTTGTCCGCATCTTCAAATGGTAGATTAGCCAGTTATGCTCAAATTCACCTTCTTCAGCATTAACAGACTTTGGGTGAATGTTGACTCTTCCATCTGACTTGGTAAAGACTTTCACCCTAAAAGCACAAAAGAAAGGACTATTGGTCACAAGGTGCTGGGAATTTAGGTAAGATTCTTACAGCAGTAATGGCATATGAGCTCCTGACAGTGGGGTTGAATTTCATCTGGGACATGAAAGATGCGTCAACCAGATTATCAACCAAAGCTTTGCTGGAAGAATTGTCAAGACTCAGCTTACAGTTCTACAAGAAATTGAGCACCTTATCCATTAGTTTAGTGGAGAGCGAAATGATCAGGGAAATTCATCACCAAATACTTAAATTTTTACGTATTTAGTAAGCATTTTCTACGTATCCAAAAGGAAAATGTACTTATTTCCTATCAGTTATCACCCTAGGGAATGTAATAAAGAGTAAGTGGCTTGACTGAGTGAAAAGACACTACCCAGGCTGTCACTAAGTCCTTCTGGCCAGGAGATCTTCGGTTCTATTGTCCATCTCTATTGAATGAGTTGATCTGAGAGCAGGTGCTAGCCTCCAATAATTGAGCTAGGCTAGGGAGAGAGGAAAAGATAGGCAGGGTTCTGGAATGATATTCACTGACCCTGCAATGAGAAGATATGATTATATGTGAATGGGGGACTATGTGAATGTGCACTCATGGATGAAGGTGCGAAAAAACAGTCCATGTGCTGAGAATTCATGAAAGTAAAGGTCATGAAAGTAAAAATCAAGGCAGAATCTTAACATCTCTTTTCTAATCATATTCAAACAGGATGTTGATAATCTCGCTAAAACTGGACGTTTGTGCAAGTTACCAGAAGGTTTTCAGTGTCTTTAATCCCTGCAGGAGCCTCAAGTGCAGCCTTCATGAGAAAATAGGAAATCTGGTAAAAAGGGAAGGACTCTCTAATGGGGAAAATAGGATTGTAAGGATCACAGCTTTCTTCTGTTATCTTCTTCAGCCATCATTTCACAGGAAAATTGAGTGGGACAAGTGCATACTTTTGACCTCTATTCCACCTCCAGCAGCATCTGAGAAACTGAAGGAAATCTAACACAGAGGGAACTGACCAACAAACAACCTGGGAAGGCCTCACTGGAAACTAACACACCAAAGGACAAAGTAGCTCAAGTTGTACTTATTGCATTCCTTTCACTTCTGCAATTTTGTTTGGAGTGAGCTGAAACATTACAAGCAGATTACTTAAACACTGACACAAATACCTGAAAATTAAAACATGTTGAATGACTGTTTAAATTTCTAATTCCAAATAGAAAAGAAAGCTTGAATTTTGTATAATATTTGTCTGGAAGCCAAAAGCTATTTAACAGCCTAAATGCATATATTTGTACAGTAATAGAACATGCCCCAGAAGCCTTCGTGAATTCTTTGAGGATGTGACAAAACACATTGAAGGTAGAGCCATGGATGTGGTTTACATGGATTTTGGCGAGGTGTTTGATAAGGTTCCCCATGGTAGGTTCATTCAGAAAGTAAGGAGGCCATGGGATAAAGGGAAATTTATCTGTCTGGATACAGGATTGAATGGCCTATAGGAGACAGAGGGTGGTAGTAGACAGTATTCCGCCTGGAGCTTGGTGACCAGTGGTGTTCCGCAGGGATCTGTTCTGGGATCTCTGATCTTTGTGATGTTTTCTTAAATGACTTGGATGAGGAAGTAGAAGGGTGGGTTAGTAAGTTTGCTGATGACACAAAGGTTGGTGGAGTTGTGGATAGTGTGGAGGCCTGTTGAAGGTTGCAATGAGACACTGACAGGACGCGAAACCGGTCTGATAAGGAGCAGATGGAAATCAACCTGGAAAAATGTGAAGTCATTCATTTTGGAAGGTCAAATTAGAATGCAGTATACAGGGGTATAGATAGGATTCTTGGCAGTGTGGAGGAACAGAGGGATCTCGGGGGCTATGTCTATAGATCCCTCAAAGTTGCCACCCAGGTTGATAGGGTTGTTAAGAAGGCACATGGGGTGCTGGCTTCCATTAGCAGGGGGTTTGAGTTTAAGAGCCATGAGGTTATGCTGTAACTTCATAGAGCCCTGTTGAGATCACACTTGGAATATAGTGTTCAGTCCTGGTCGCCTCATTATAGGAAGGATGTAGAAGCTTTAGAAAGGGTGAAAAGGAGATTTACCAGGATGCTGCCTGGACTGGAGGGCATGTCTTATGAAGTAAGTTGGGGGGGAACTAAGGCTTTTCTCACTGGAATGAAGAAGGGTGAGAGGTGACTTGATTGAGATGTAAAAGATGATGAGTAGCATAGATAGAGTGAATAGTCAGAGACGTTTTCCAGAGCGGAAATGGCTATCACAAGGGGGCATAATTTTAAGGTGATTGGAGGAAGGTTTAAGGGAGATGTCAGACTTAAAAGTAGTTCTGGGACTAGCATATTAATGAACTGAAACCTGCAACCCATTCTAAAAGATGAAAGACTTAACAGCAATCTAGGGTTTTTCAATATATCATTTCAGTTGCATGACACTTTAATATTTTGCTATACGTTCTGTGTCTTATGATCCAGCTGCACAACCACCTGATGAAGGAGCAGTGCTCCACAGCTAGTACTTCCAAATAAACCTGCTGGACTATAACTTGGTGTTGAGAGATTTTTAACTTTGTCCAACACCAGCGCCTCCACATCAGGTTTTCCTTTAAAGACATTCAAATTCTCCACATCAACTATACCCTAGGATTATAAGATCCTCATCCTAAAAACTCACTGGAGAAAGAAATTTCAGTTAAATTTTCTGCTGGATTTAGGTGAGATTCTCTTTTCTTTCTGACTCAGGTCCAAATCTGTCAGGTTACATTGCATGTGAAAGGTTAATTTTCTCACATTTTTCTCTTCTTGCTGAAACTCGGTCGTATTTTTGCCACTTTCGGATACAAGCCCGCACATACCACAGCTTTAACTAGCTTCTCGTTTTCTGTCGGAACAGAACAGATACTATTTCAGAAGACTAAACACACACACACAAAACTGTCATCCTTACTGAGATTTTACTAAGGCTTATTTTCCCTGTCATTTACCTGAATTTATATTTGCCTGGGAATCTCGAGGATTCTTGCTGCTGACAAAGCCAGCCACCAGCAGGTGTTCAGTAAATTGACCTTTCATGTTATGAAGCATCTGCAGTGACACAATAAGCAAAAGGTTATTTCAAAACAATTCTCCAACGTATTCAAGACCTCATAACTGCCATGAGGGGATTCCACACAGATAATAGCAACTGGTGTCTGACCAAGAATCCTCAGTCAACTCATCTGTATGATATAGCCAAAATTTGAATAGTCACATTAGGGAGAGTTCAGTTCCTCATAACTGATCTGACATCCTCAAAACTCAACAGAAAGCTACGAAATACAGAAAGTACATTCTTTAAAACTCACTTCATACTTTTCACTTTCCTTCAGTTCTGTCAGATCCTTTAAATACTATTTTATCCCCAACCTTTGGTTATCCCCGTTTGTGGCCTGACCCAACATCTGCCTACGACCATAGTTTCTACTTTCTAAATTAACCTCTGGAGCAGGTGGGACTTGAATCCAGGCCGCATGGTTCAGAAGTAGAGACAATACCATTGTGCCACATGACTCCTCTCATGTCCTCATTCAAATCACAGTATTATGCAGCACAGCAGGCAGCCATTCTGCTCACTGCATCTGCTCCGTTAACAAGTGAGCCAATTAGTCTCATTCTTCCCCAACTTTTACCAACAGCCAATAAAAATTTACTTTCAATTACATCTCCAATTCTCTTCTCAAAGAGATGAATAAATTTGCTACAGGCAGTGTATTCCAGATCATAAAAAGAAATTTCATATCCCTTTTGGATTCTGTCAATAACCTTAAATCTGGCTCCCCTGGCTAATGACCCACCCATTCAATTACTCCTAATCTGGTCTACTTAAGCCCGCATATTTTTGAACATTTGTCATTAATTCCTCTTTATTCTGAGGAGTAAAGTCAGTTTAAGAGATTCATCACCTGCAGGTTGTTTGGAGAAAGGAAGTACTCCCAGCAGTAGTCCTTCTCTGATCTGAAACCTCTCCTTTTTGCTTCTTCCCAGCCCTGAAAGCAGCAGCACTCATCAATTAGACAGATTCAACAGAACAATCTGGCAAAAACTCACGACAGAATATCATTCGGGTAAAAGAAAAGGAAGGTTCAAGGGAATTTTTTGCATGGAAAGACTGGAAATTCCATCTAAGGCCAGACAAACAGAATGACAGGAGGCAGAGGCAGAGACGGAAGCAGCATAAATTTAGGTAACAAAGGTGCGGGATAACAACCAAGGTCATTAAGCCAAGATGAGAGGGTGGCATCCATTGTCCCACAGTATGAAATAGATAGTACCAGCACAATTCAACACAGCAATTCAAGTTGTTTTGCAACATGTACGGTGATGTCAACCTAAAGTATATTTTATAATTCTTGCCAAACCTATTTGAAAAATAGATAAAGAAAGTAGCAGAAGTTCATCAAGCAGCAAATCACTGAGACCTCCATGACTCTCAGTTTGTACTCACTGGAGTTCAAAGGAATGAGGGGAAATTGGAGTGAGGTATATAAAATGCGAAAGGGGATGTTGAACAGATGCTCCCTCTTGTGAAGAATTGCGAACAAGAGGTCATAGATATAGAGTGAGAGGAAGTGGGTTCAAACTGATATGAGGAGAAACTTCAACTCAGAGGGTTGTGAAGCTGTGGAGCTCACTGCTCCAGAGTGCAGTGGAAGCAGAAATCAATCAATAGATTCAAGAAAGAAATAGATATATGTTTCTGATGAAAAGCATGATAAAGGACTATGGGGATCAGGCAGGAAATTAGAGTCGAGGCCAGGTTAAGATCAGTCATGATCATGGTCAAATAGGCTCAAAGGACCGAACTGCCTACTCTTGCTCTTAATTCATATGGTAATGAACTCATGGAAACGAATGAGAAGTGATACACAATTAGTTATATGTATCTGCTAATCTGACATTGCTGATTATTATCTTCCAATTCTCACCACTTTATGGCAGCTTTCACAGTTGGGATCTGGGCTCACCTATCAAGCAACTGCCAGAATGATCATACACTATATGCAAGTCACAGAGGCAGGCAATTCACAGAAAAGCCCAACGCCACCTTTACCTGTTTCAGAGTCTACAGTGGTCAAGAGAAATCACCAGCTTTCCCTTTTCACAGAAATAGGAAACAGAAGCTTACAGTGAAATTGCCAAAACATTGGAGAAAATGAAATGTCATGGAATATAGAACCAATATAAATATATTGGTAAGTGCAGATGCTGGAGATTTTCTCTAATCAAATCAGGAAGTGCAGAAGGAACTCAGCACAAGTGGCAGCATCTGTGGAGAGATAAGCAGTTAACATTTTGATGCAATGACTCTTTTTCTGCATTTCAGTAAATTCATTGAGCAAACTGACCAATAAATAAGCACGGGGGAGTGTGGTTGACCTTGGAAATTTTGCCTGCGGCAAGAGGAAATGAAAAATAAATCTTATTGGGATTCCCACTCTTTATTTGGTCGGAAACAGGAATCTGCTAATCTGGATTCAAGCCTCATCACAAGAGTTTAAGAACCACGTGTAAGTCTTTTTGTTACCTTCTGCTCCCCCTACCATCTCCAGCAAAACCCTTTCTCATTATTAGCATTCATCAGAATCAGAGTTTTGCTGCACTCCAACTTTGCATTTCTCAATCATTGGAAATACACATGTTACTGTGCCCTTTTTCATCCCAGTCCTCAGTGAAAATGTTAGCCACGACTTAGTGGGATGCACTCCAATTTTAGAGTTCAGAAGAAGTCCCACTCAGATGCAGAAGCTGAAAATCAAAACTGATCTTTCAGTGGAGAGCATCCCATGGTTTCTCAGATGCAACATGAAGCCAAGGTTCCATCAGTACGCAGGTGAATGTAAAGGTTGCATAGCCTTATTTCAAAGAAGAACAAGGGAATCCTCCACTGTGCTGGAGCGAATATCTGTCACTCAGCCAATGTCAAAGAGATGATCCAGTTATCATATTAGCATGCTTAGGAGCCTGTTGCACTCAAACAGCCCAGTGTGTTTGTTACAGTGATTGCAACTCAAACTTAGCTAGATCATTGTTGAGGCTACGAAAGATGTCACAGAGATGTCGTCTTACACTTCAAACGAAAATACAAAAAGAACCTCGGAGGACAATATTAATAAAGAGTTTCAGATTTTTTTTTAATATAAAGGACAGCACCTCCATATGTCCCTGATAAGATAGTTTTCAAACATTCACTGATCTTACGTACAAGATGCTAACTGCCACTGAAATGTCAGCAGTTTCTTTTTATAGATCTGTCTCTGCATTTTCCTTGTTGCATATTTAAGCAGTGCCTACCTTAAACGCGTTTACCACAGTCAGGTGGTCACTCCGAGACTGCTTCGATAATTCCCGGCGTTTTGCATCAGCCAGTTTCTCTTTACCCTGTGAGCAGCACAAAAACAGGTTAAACTGAAGAAACATTTAACCTTTTATAAAACTCTTGCTCTGTACAATGCTGTTAGGGAGAAAAATCTTGCATCCTCAAACAAAAAAATAATAAAAATCGAAGCAGACCTCTAAAATAGCATATATTTTAACAGTCCCCCCTGCTGTTCGATTATACTGAAAATGACTCCACAACTGATGTAATTCAATGTGTGAAATACTGAGGCATTGTGGTAACGTGATCAGAGAGTTGTGTTACCATTCCTTTCTATTCAGCTTGCCTGAATGCAGTATTGCAATGCTTGGATTGGAATAAGCCCAGAAAAGGGTTGGCAATCATTGAGTAAGATAAATGGAGATAGACCAACATCAACACTTCCCAAAAAAAGATTAAATGTACAAGTAATACCCAACTCTGACGATAGATCTGTAAAGGCATCAAGCAAATCTAATCAGTACAGAGGACAAGAAGAACACCATTTAGGCTCGAGTAGGTTCAATCATTCAATTACAGCATGGTAAGTCTGTGCTTTAAATCCATCTTCCACATTTCCATAACATTCCATTATCCTAGATCAATACAAATCTACCACTTTTAGTTTTGAAACTTTTTACCTTTCTCAACATGATTTCAGGGAGGGAGTTTCAGATTTCCTCTAATCCACATGAAAGACTGCTTGCTAACTGGTCTTGCTCTATTTTAATGGGTCTGGACTCTTGCTCTGCACACTGCCCATCAGGGGAACTAGTTTCTCACTGCCTACTGTATCAAATCATTTCATTCAGCTTTTAGATAATCTCAATCTTCAACATACAAGGGAGGACAAGCTAGCCTACGCAACAAATTCTAATAAAGTAACCCCTTTAGATCTGAAACAAAAAAAAACTCCAAAGAACTGTGGATATTGGAAATCAGAAACAAATTGCTGGAAAAACAGAGCATCTGGCAGCAACTGTGGAGAGAAAGCAGAGTTAATATTGTCTATTAACATTTCAGGTCCAATGAAGGCGCTGCCACAGACTGGCTGAGTTTTTCCAGCAGTTTCTGATTTTGTTCGCTTTAGCTCTTGCATCATCTTGGCAATAATTTTAACACTTTACCAGCGGGATCACAAATGGATCCTTGAAGCTGAGACTGGCTGCAATGGTGAGAACCGGATCCAGACAGCACAATAATGCTCCAAACAGAATCATCTTCCCGATGTGGGGTTCCACTGGCAGGCGAGCTAAATGGACCCCAAGTGGAGTAAGCTCTTCATTCCTATCCAAAGCATTCTATCAGGAAGGGAAAAAAATGAAATTTAAAATTCTTGGCGTTGCAGATACCACACAATCTGTTACTAAATGAAAACTAACGTAATAAAAATTTGTATCCCTACGGTCATAAACATCTGCTTGTCCATGTGGCTCAAAGCTTTTCCCATGTTTTAGGTCAGTTTTGAGACATGCAGCCGAAAAGGAAACCAACTCCATCCACCACCAACACAGAGTGGGCTACCCACAACACTGATTGCAGCAACTTGCTCAGTCTCCTCCAACAGCATCTTCCAAACCATGTTACATTGAACAACTGGAAGGACAAGATCAGTGGGCGGCACGGTGGCACAGTGGTTAGCACTGCTGCCTCTCAGCGCCAGAGACCCGGGTTCAATTCCCGCCTCAGGTGACTGACTGTGTGGAGTTCACCACCAACACAGAGTGGGCTACCCACAACAATGATTGCAGCAACTTGCTCAGTCTCCTCCAACAGCATCTTCCAAACCATGTTACATTGATCAACTGGAAGGACAAGATCAGTGGGCAGCACTGCTGCCTCTCAGTGCCAGAGACCAGGGTTCAATTCCCGCCTCAGGCGACTGACTGTGTGGAGTTTGCACGTTCTCCCCGTGTCTGCGTGGGTTTCCTCCGGGTGCTCCGGTTTCCTCCCACAGTCCAAAGAGGTAAGGGGTAAATGTAAGGGTATGGGTGGGTTTTGCTTCGGCGGGTTGGTGTGGACTTGTTGGGCCGAAGGGCCTGTTTCCACACAGTAATGTAATCTAATCTAAAAAAAAATCTAGTTTGCAGGGGAACACCACCTCAGGCATCCCCTCAAAGTAACATCATCCTCATATAGGATATATATTGGCTGTTCTTAATCACCACTGGGTCAAATTGCTGGACTTCCACAAAGAAAAAACAGCATAGAACAGGTCCTTTGGCCCATCAAGACTACACTGACACATGACACCTTGCTAAACTAAAAATCCTTTGCCACTATATGGGTCCACATCTTTCTATCCCCTGCCTCTTCAAATATCTTTCGAGAAACTCATCCAAGATGGAGGACAGGAAAAAACTGTGGCTGTAAGAGCTTCGCTTTTTTGAGGTATTTTCAGTGTTGGAGCTGATTTCCTAGAATTCTAAGAGCAATAGTTATCATTTTATAAGCTGTTGACAATTACACCATTTAAAAGGCATCTGGTTTGGTATATTTAGGAACTGTTTAGAGGGATATGGGCTAAATGCTGGCAAATGGGACAAGATTTAAGGTGTCTGGTGAGCGTGGACAAGTTTAAGTGAAGGGTCTGTTTCCATGCCATATACCTCTATGACTCACTGTAACTTGTAAATGTTGCTATTGTATCTAGTTCCTCCACCTCCTCTGGCAGAATACTCTAGGCATTTGTCATGTTCTGTATAAAAGACATGTCTCTCACATCTCCTTGAAACTTACTCCTTTTCATATTTAACTTGCGTTCCCCAGCATTTCACATTTCTGCCCTGGGGAAAAAAGGCGCTAACTATTCATTTTAGCCATACCTCTCAATTTTGTAAACTTCTATCAGGTCGCTCCTCATCCTTCAATATTCAAGTGGAAACAAATCAGTTTACCCAATCTCTCCTCATAGTTAACACCCTCCAAACCAGGCATTATCCTGGTTAACTGTTTTCTGTACCCGCTCCAAAGCTTCCACTTCATTATGGTAGTGTGGTGACCAGAACTGTACACTATATCCCAAATGTGGCCCAACTGATGTTCTCTACAGCTGTGAATGTTTATATTCTATGCCAGATCAAAGAAGGCAAGCATGCCATCTGCTTTCTATACCACCTTACCCACTTCTGTTGCCACTTTAAGTGAGCTGTGGACCTGTATGCCTAGATTCCTCTGTATTTTGATGCTACTAGTTCTATTCAAAGTTTCTCCCTTTCTACAAGCTCTGCATTACTGTTGGGATAGTACTCGCTTCCTCCACCATGAAATCTGAAGCAAAGTATTGATTTAGTGACTCTGCCATTTAGGTGTTCCCCAAGTTGTGACTCAAATTAGGCAGTCCCTAGAAATCTTTCTTCCATTCCAGACATATGGGTCCTGAGATGATTAAATAGCTCAATGCTGGATTTGCAAACCTCACCACAGGTGGTGGTGCCTGCATGCATCCAGTGATTAGTACAAAGCTGGCTGGCATGTGTCTTAAAGGGGTCCTTGGAAGAGGTGGTGCTCTGATGAACTTGCTGCCCAAGTCCTTTCAGATGGTGAGGGTTGCTAGTTTGGAAGGTGGTGTGGAAATAACCTGAGTCACTACAGTGCATCTTGCAGACAACATCTTCTCCAGCTGCCAAGTGAATGGAATAGCAATATAGAAGGGACTAAAAAAATTCAAAAGGCTAAAAACAAAACGAAAGGGCAACTAAGTCACAAAACAGTGTCTCCTTAGGAGATAAATCTGAAGCAATATTCAGCTATGCTGCCCTCTCAAGATAAATCAAATCCCATTTTTGCCCAGTGGCTCCAGGATGTAATGGGAGAAATTCCTATTTGTACATGACTCACCCCATTTCCTTGTGTCAGTGAGGTCAATAACAACAAACTGTTTCTAACAACCTTCGAGTGGTTGGCAATATGGCATAGATTAGAGGTGGCTGGCAAAAGAACAACAGGCAACAGGAGGAAAATCTTTTATGCAATGAATGGTTAGGAATTGGAACAAACTGCCTGAGTAGAAAGATTCAACAACAATTCTGACACACAAGAATTAATCTGCACTTGGAGAGACAGGGATTAATTAAGAACAGCCAGCATGGTTTTTTTTTTAAAAGAAAGGGAGGTCATGTCTGACGAACTTGATTGAATTTTTTCTGAAGAGGTGACCGGGTGTGGAGATGAGGGTATGGTTTTTGATGTAGTCTATGTGGACTTTAGCAACGCTTTTGATAGGATCCCACATGGGAGACTGAAAGCAAAGTTAAAAGCCACTGGGATTCCAGGGAAATTTGGCTCAATAAATCCAGAATTAGTTGAGTGGCAGTAAGAAAAAAGGTGATAGTTGAAGATCGCTTTTGAATGAAAGCCTGTGTCCAGTGGGGTTCCACAAGGATCAGTGTAGGAGCTCTTGCTGATTTGTTATACATAGATGAGTTAACATTTGAATATAGGAAGGTTGACGATTAAGTTTGTGGATGATATGAAAATTAGTAGGATGATACATAGCGAGGACAGCCTTAGATTCCAAAATGATATAGGCAGCCTGGGCAGATGGACTGATCAATGGCAAATTTAATTCAATTTGAATAAGTATGAGATGATGCACTTAGGATAAAGAAGGAATGAAATGCATAAAGAGTGGTATAACCCTGGGGAGTTCTAAGGATCAGAGGCACCTTGGTATGCATATACACTGGTCTCTTAAGGTAGTGGGAAAGGTAGATAAAGTGGTGAGGAAGGAATACGGAATACTTTCTTTATTAGCTGGGGCATAGAATTTAAGAACGGGGAGTTAAACTGGAACTGTTTAAATGTTATTTAGATCACAATATTCAGCACAGTTCTGAAGTCCACATTGTAGGAGGGATGTGATTGCAATGGTGTGTGTAGAGGAGATATATTAGAATGTTGCCCGAGCTGGACAGCTATAGCTAGTGAGAGAGATGGTTTATTTAGAGTAGAGGAGACTGAGGGGGGACATGATTGAAATGTATAAAATTGAGGGGCCAAATATAGGTTACAAAGGAATCCTTTCCCTTGGTGAAAGGATCAATGACCAAGAGGCATGAATTTAAGCCAAGGGGCAAGAGGTTTAGAGGGGATGTAAAGAAACTTTTTCACCCAGAGGGTGGTAAGCTCAATGCTTGTAAAAGTGGTAGAGGCAGAAACACTCAGTATTTTAGTAGTATTTACACACCTACACTTACAATGCCAAAACATAAAAGGTTATAGGACAAAAATGCATTTGGAAAAGTTAGATGCTTGCTTTTCACTGACAAAGACTTGATGGGCTGAAGAGTCTTTTTCTGTATTGAGATTGTCTATGACTGAGTAGCTTTCAAAAGGGAATTATTTGGATAACATTTGATAGCCTAAAAAAATTCAGTGACTGAGAAAAGCAGGAAAGTCAGACTAAATGGACATATTATCAAAGAGCTCGTAGAGACTAGAGGAGACAAAAAGTCTACTGAGCTCTGATTTGCTGTGTTCCAACACTCAGGACTTGAACGGCACGAGTGCAGTCACTGTGGTGACAAAGGGTAAATCGCAATTCTACAGTTAACCAACAGAAGGAGCTAGGCTTGCCTATTAGCTGACTTGTCCATCCCACACTAGTCAGCAAATACTTACCAGCTCTTTAAGGTGGGTCACAGCCAGGTTAACAGCTTCCTTCGATGGAGGCTGCATTGCCTTTTCCAAGAATTGGGCAATTCGACCAAGATTTAAAATCTATGGCAACATTAAAAGCCATTGGTTAATAAAAAATGTCCCACACAACGATTGAAGATCCCTCAGTCAACCTGCATTTTTTTAAATAAACTTTGATAATAAGAGAAAATTCTGGTTGAATTACTACCTACACCTTTAAATGCTCTAATTACATAAAATTGGAATATCATTTAATCTGTAAAACTTTTACTTAAACAGTTCAAATACAAACAGTAGATGTTTCACTTAAAAAGCCAAAACAGGAAAAGGCAGTCTCATAACCTCCAGGAGTCAAATTTATTTAAATTTACAGCTAGGTAAAATGTGAATGAATGAGCGAGCTAAGTATACTGTATTCTGCAACCATCAACATCAAAGTCAGATGATACATGTTTTGAAGGAGCAGCAACTGTGTACACATATCTGCAGCCAAGATGGATTGGAATCTCTCTAACTATTAAATAAACAGGTCAAAAAATCAAAAGTTTAATGCTATGCAAAAGAACTTCGAAATATTGAAGAATTTCAGCTGACTTAATGCTGTATCACCCAATAACTGCAGACTGACATCAGTATAAATGGTGAATTAGAGAAAAGCGATCTGACCTGTTCTTTATACATGAAACCTCCTCTTTCTTTATCTCTCCCATCAATTTGCTTTCATTTCTATATATCGCAATGGCAGCACGGTGGCTCAGTGGTTAGCACTGCTGCCTCACAGCACCAGGGACCCGGGTTAGATTTCAGCCTCGGGTGACCTCTGTATGGAAGTTTGCACATTCTCTCAGTGTTTGCGTGGGTTTCCTCAGAGTACTCCAGTTTCCTCCCACAGTCCAAAGATGTGCATATTAGGTGAACTGGCCATGCTAAATTCCCCATAGTGTTAGAGATGTGTAGCTTTGGTACATTAGTCAGCGGTAAATATAGGGTAGGGGGAATGGGTCTGGGTGGGTTACTCTTCAGAGGGTCAGTGTGGACTTGTTGGGCCGAAGGGCATTTTCACACATTGTAGGGATTCTATGCACACAAAGGAGAATCAGCCAATTCACAGACTCAATATATTATTGATTCGTGGAACCCCTTCGACATTGTTAGTACGAAGTCACGTAAGGGTGCATTCCCTTTTTTTTTAAAAATTGGAGCTCGGAGACTCTGCTCTTCATTAACTTCAACACTGGCAAACGTTCCAGCCATCACAGCTCTTCACTCAGAGTGCCTGCTGTGAATTACTCCACCTGACTGAACCTTTCCTGCTCTTTAAAAACACTCTTTTGAACAGTGCCTTCTTTCATCTCCGGTAGCTTGTACACAGTACCTCAAACTCAATTTTCAAACACTCTCAAGTGAAGCAACAGAAGACTTTTCACCATGTGAAGGGAATATATACACATTGAAAACAGTGCAAGTTGGGTCACTGAATATATTCAAGGTTGAGTCAGACAGATTTCTAAACAACAAAAAAGTTGAGGTTTACTAGCAGGGCAGGATCTAAATTTCCAATGACTGGATTCATCCAACACCATAACCATCAGGCTATGAAGGCAGAGAATCAGTACCTCAGTAGATCACCAAACCTGTTGGAGACAGTACAATAACTGAAACATGACTAAGATATTTCTTCACCCTTACCACCATACAAATATTTAACAGTCTGAGCAACCAAAAGTGGGAAACAGTGCACAGTTAATAAGGGAAAGCATACAATGGAAAGTTTTACTCCAATCCCCTCAATTCAGAAGATCAGAATCAGTGACGAACACACTGAATTAAGGTTTGCTTGCTTCTTCACATCAACATTACAAACTGTGCTAGGAGGACAGGATCATGAATCATTAAGTCAAAAGGACTTAGGATGTTTCTAGAGGTCTTCTCTTTTATTCTATGCTCCTATTCAGGAATATAAAATAATGATAATGTCACAATATTCAAACACTAATTGACCTATTTGGCTGACAATTGACAAGATACTTTAAATTTATCAACCAGTAATTATTTTTTAACCTTGATCTGCAAGCAAAGCTCTTCAAGTGGAGTCCTCATGATTTCTGGAAGCTGATAATCATCCAGAAGGCTCTCCCGCAAACCATTGTACAAGTGGTAACAGGAACCTGGCTGCACCCTAAAAATAGACAATCAAGAGGTTAAGCTGATATCAACAAGGTAAATAGACAAGCTGCAGTCTCTCCATCTACAGATTAATTCATTAAAACTGCAATCTCAGAGTTATTGCCCCATCTAGACAGTGGAACACAATCCATTCTGTACATCAGCCTCAAGAAACAGGCAGAAAACTATACTCGATGCAATCAGTGAGCTGGGATTCAATGTGCAGTGTAAGCAAACTTCGAACCACTGTTTTACAACCTTAGCTGTTGCTTATTCAACAGGCTTCACCGACAGGCATTTTTGTTTTCAGAATTTGCAAGTGCTTCACATTAAGAAGCTGCATAATTAAACTTCGCACTCTGGGGAACTGTGATGCATGAAAGAATTAGGATTGAAAAAGATGAGCATTTCTTTGAAACTGAGCATATTATGCTTCAAAATGATATCAGTTCCTTCATCCTTTCATAGATCAAATTCTTGTTTTTCATAGGGAACAGAGCATGGACTTGCCACAGATAACAAAACATGGATACCACTCCAATGTAACTATCCAAAGGACTTTATGATCAGATCAGACAAGTCAATTGGAAAACGCTAGATGAAGTCTGAGACCGATCTTGCACGTACATGGATCTGCAGATAACAATCAATCAATCAGTGGATAAGTGGGATTACAGTAACATCCACAAGAGAAAATTTGCAGAGCAAGGGTAGAATAAATGAAATGATTCAGATAATGCTTTGAAGTGGCCATAATAGTGACAATGGGCCAGATGACCTCTTCCTGCTACCATGGTATGATATTCACAACTGGTGAGGGGAAGATAGCACTTAAGACAACTGTAATATTGAAGCCTAGAACTGCAGTGCTGAAACAAAATATGGATGTGACACCAGGCCTCTTCCTTGCTTGACCCCACCAATGAGTTGGAAAATAACAGGATCATCTCAGGATCATGATCATCTCACCATGAATATTTCAACAGATTCACCTGTATTATTAGCTTGGATAACTGTTTAGATAAGGGACAGTCAAATTACAACCACCTCATTTGGAAACCGAAGAGCAGGAGTCAAAAACTTTGGAGAAAAAGAGCCTTAATAAAAAAAAGTGTTGGAATTAATAGATGTGGATTTTAGGAATTCTTGGACACCAAATTATTTGATTGAATTGGTCACATGTTCTTGTAGCTCCTGACCTATGCAATATCCCGAGACAGTAGAAAGTGAGAGAATGGAAAAAGTGGAAAGTAGTGAAATTATTTACACAGTTTAACATTTTTCACTCACACTATTCAAAGAATAAGCATTATCTAGAGTTATCAATGGAATTTTAATTGGATTTAGGACAGGTAACATACATAATGGAGCATGCTGACTTCAAACACTTTGTCAGAGTCAGAGTTATTCAATCAGAAATCTAAGGTCCCCTTCCAACCAGCTCCAAAAGCCATAACCTTGTATGCCTCACCCTATCTAAACACTATGATCTCTAAGTCCTTGTATGTTATGATCTGTATATTGCACACAAAATAAAACTTTTCAGTGTTCTTAGCTTTATGTGACAACAATAAATCAAATCAAATCAATATCATTCTCAATACGCCTGCTCAATCTTTGGCCAATCGAGAAGGGAATTTGAAGATCAGGTTTTCAAACTAGAGGTTATGATCATGGCATACTGGGCAGCAGTGATACCAACATTCCTCTTTGCATTTGAAACTGAAAATAGGTAACACATTGTAAAGTTACCATCAGTGGCCTCTTCATAAGATTCCTCAATCTGGTGTCAAGCACCACTGCCTAGCAGCAGCATCCACACCTAAGTCAACTTCCCCAGCATCATGACTCTGGGTTCCCCAAAAACCTGTTCTACTTAGAACTCATTCACAGCAGCAAACTCCCAGGAGTGGAAAGGAAATACCTTAGGAATGTCTCCAGCATCCCAGAAGTGTAACATGACAGTAACACCAACCAGCGCAGCCAGGAAGGCATCAAGCACACCAACAACTTCACACAGAAGCAAAATCAGCGAAGTAGGGAAAGTACACAAATTTTATAACATCTGGTCTGTCTAATCCTTCTAGTGCCTCCAGCCTACTTGTGGAGGATTCTGCAGATAACACTAAAATAAAGAACTGCACACACTGGAGATACAAATCAAAGACAGTGCTGGAGAAACACAGCATGTCTGGTATCATCTGCAGAGACAAATGGTTAACGTTTCAAGGCCAGTGACTATCAGATGAATCAGACCGGATTCAAAAATGCTAACACTAGTTTCTCCTCAGATGCAGCCAGACCTGCAGAGTTTCTCCAGCAATTTCTGTTTTTGTCTTTCAATCACATATTTATCAGCCATTTCAGAACTCAATAAACTGATTGGAAGCAAGTTATCCTTGATCCCAAGGGACTGCCAAGATTGAAGTTCAAAGTTGGGTTTCACATGGACATGACTCCTGTCTTATATAGCATAATGTTGGGTATCAAGACATGACTTGACTTAAGTTTTTACCTAGTGCCCCATCAGGTCAGGCCTCAGGCCCAGATTTAGACATTTCTGCACTGAAACAGCATGCCAATATGAAGCGTGATGCATTGCTCCAACGGCACAGTTGCAATGTGAATGCACTATCACTCAAATTTAGATATCCTGTGCAGCTTACACTCTGCAAGTAGCTCATTTTAACTTATTTTGGGAAATAAAATTTTGTTCACTCAACTGTTGAGAAAGTTTTTTACATGTCGGACTAATCAAAATCTAGGATGTTTGGAGGCAGCTTACTGTGCTACAAGAGGAGAAAACAAAAATTAAGATAGTCAAGTGCCAATGATTCATAATTTTAAAATAGCCTTCAAATTAGAACAGGAAGCAACAGTAATGTGCAGTATAAGTAACTAATTCAATAATTTGAATCACAGGTAACTTTCAATTGAAGCATAACTATGTTAAATGCTAATGCACTGAAACATAATATGAAACACAGCTACACATCATTGACCTTTATCTTGCAATCAATTAGAACAGTAAGATTCAGCTTCCTTGCATGACCAGCACTAAAGGAAGGATTTTGACCATCTAATTACATCATCTGTGTTTGTCCTGTTAACCTCTGTCATAACTATGCTCTGATACACAGCTGCACGGCAGAAGCAGACTACTTTGCCATTATTTTTCAGTGGATGAAGACTTCAAATTATTTATATTCACTACATTTGTACATTTCAGCCAGTAATAGCATCAGTACAACCCAGTTTCCAGCACCAGTGCATATGGAGGTAAGGATTGTTACACATCCTTTTTAAAACAAGTCTAAGGATATAAAGAAAGCACAAACAAGTGGGATGAAAACAAATCAGCTCCAATTGAAGAGTCTGCATTAACATTAGCAAAATGGGCTGAAACACTTTAATGCTAGACACAATTGCATAAGGTAAAAACTCTGACTGCAGATGCTGGAAACCAGATTCTGGATCAGTGGTGCTGGAAGAGCACAGCAATTCAGGCAGCAACCGACGAGCAGCAAAATCGATGTTTCGGGCAAAAGCCCTTCATCAGGAAGGAGAAAGTGAGGTCTGCAGATGCTGGAGATCAGAGCTGGAAATGTGTTGCTGGAAAAGCGCAGCAGGTCAGGCAGCATCCAGGGAACAGGAGAATCGACGTTTCGGGCATAAGCCCTTCTTCAGG
>NC_057722.1:66583208-66600113 GCF_004010195.1 Chiloscyllium plagiosum | reverse complement strand
CTCTCCACCCTTCAGGCTCTCTGCCTGTATTCCTGATGAAGGGCTTTTGCCCGAAACGTCGATTTTGCCTGTCCTCGGATGCTGCCTGAATTGCTGTGCTGTTCCAGCACCACTGATCCAGAATCTGGTTTCCAGCATCTGCAGTCATTGTTTTTACCTCGTTGATTTTAACCCTACTGCGAATCCTCTTGCAAGGATGCCTGCCTTGAAGACGTTTTCCTCCTCTCTCTACAAGAATCTCAGGGAGTCTCTCCACGCTTCAGGCTCTCTGCTTTTATTCCTGATGAAGGGCTTTTGCCCGAAACGTCGATTTTGCCTGTCCTCGGATGCTGCCTGAATTGCTGTGCTCTTCCAGCACCACTGATCCAGAATCTGGTTTCCAGCATCTGCAGTCATTGTTTTTACCTCGTTGATTTTAACCCTACTGCGAATCCTCTTGCAAGGATGCCTGCCTTGAAGACGTTTTCCTCCTCTCTCTACAAGAATCTCAGGGAGTCTCTCCACGCTTCAGGCTCTCTGCTTTTATTCCTGATGAAGGGCTTTTGCCCGAAACGTCGATTTTGCCTGTCCTCGGATGCTGCCTGAATTGCTGTGCTCTTCCAGCACCACTGATCCAGAATCTGGTTTCCAGCATCTGCAGTCATTGTTTTTACCTCGTTGATTTTAACCCTACTGCGAATCCTCTTGCAAGGATGCCTGCCTTGAAGACGTTTTCCTCCTCTCTCTACAAGAATCTCAGGGAGTCTCTCTCTCATTGCAACTCCCAGGTCATTTCCTCTCTCCATGCTTCAGGCTCTCTGCCTTTATTCCTGATGGAGGGCTTTTGCCCGAAACGTCGATTTTGCCCGTCCTCGGATGGTGCCTGAACTGCTGTGCTGTTCCAGCACCACTGATCCAGAATCTGGTTTCCAGCATCTGCAGTCATTGTTTTTACCTCGTTGATTTTAACCCTACTGCGAATCCTCTTGCAAGGATGCCTGCCTTGAAGACGTTTTCCTCCTCTCTCTACAAGAATCTCAGGGAGTCTCCACGCTTCAGGCTCTCTGCCTTTATTCATGATGGAGGGCTTTTGCCCGAAACGTCGATTTTGCCCGTCCTCGGATGGTGCCTGAACTGCTGTGCTGTTCCAGCACCACTGATCCAGAATCTGGTTTCCAGCATCTGCAGTCATTGTTTTTACCTCGTTGATTTTAACCCTACTGCGAATCCTCTTGCAAGGATGCCTGCCTTGAAGAAGTTTTCCTCCTCTCTCTACAAGAATCTCAGGGAGTCCCTCTCCCACTGCAACTCCCAGGTCATTTCCTCTGCCCTGAAGCTCTTCCTAGTTTCAAACTTCCAGCTCCGCACTGTCCCCTTGACCTGTCCGACCTGCGTAGCTCCTTTTCCACCTATCCACTCCACCCTCTCTTCCCTGACCTATCACCTTCATCTCCTCCACCACTCACCTATTGTACTCTATGCTACTCTCTCCCCACCCCCACCCTCCTCTAGCTTATCTCTCCATGCTTCAGGCTTCTGCCTTTATTCCTGATGAAGGGCTTTTGCCGAAACGTCGATTTTGCTGCTCGTCGGATGCTGCCTGAATTGCTGTGCTCTTCCAGCACCACTGATACAGACAATTGCATAAGGTTTTAAGTGTGCTGTGAAAGCTTAGCAGAATAACCCACGCTGACAACAATTTTACCAAAACGAGCAAATGACATCTGTGATATTCCTTTCAAGTCCAGTCAACGGCAATGACCTTTAACGCTGCAAATATCCACAGACTGCAGTGTGCACTGTAGATAACTTGTTTATGTGACATTTCATCTAACACACATTGATAGACAAACTTACGCTACCTGCCAGCTCGACCTTTCCGCTGCTTGGCATTAGCTTTGCTGACCCATTCCGCTGCCATTGTGCTGATATTGTTTTGAGTGTCGAAGTGAGTTTCTTTTATCTTTCCTCCATCTATCACATGGACCACATCATCTATAGTGATACTGAAAGATTAAAAAAATTCCACCATCTTAAAAATAACCTTGTTTCAGTAACAAAACCGTAGCTACATACTTCAAAATCATCAACAATAAATTCAAACTTGAATATACATATCACGTTATACATCAGTGATTACTTTAACAGCAGAAATGTTGGGGGAATACACAGGTAGCCTTTTGAAAACAGGTTTCCAGTTTGCAGCTTTTCATGTCTCTTACAGAACTATCAGTGCTTTACAGATGCTGGTTGACTTTCAATAGCAGCATTAAAAAGTCAAAAAACAGAAAAAAAATGGGATGACCGAAGTACAGGGGAACCTCGATTATCCGAACGTGATTGGCGGGTACTATTTCGTTCAAATAATCGAATACTCGGTTAATCGATTAAATGCCTTTCCTCTGAGGCTCAGAGTTTTAAAAGTCGGCTCACCGTTCAGGAAACTAGCAGCAGCACAGAGTGCGAGGCACTGCCCTCCGCCCCCAACCCCGTGCAACCCCACCCCCAACCCCGTGCAACATCTACCCATCCTCCAACATCGCCCCCAAGCCCGTACACACCCGCCACCTCTCCAGGGCAGCTGGACTGGACACCAACAAGATTGCTGCGGTTGCCTTTGTGGGATAAGTCTCCAAACAGCGCGCGTGCGCACACACACATTTTTGCTGCGACTTTTTGACAGGTTCCACCTTTGCCCTGTACAGGACAATGTTGGAGAGATTATCTGGGGAAGAGGGGGTTAGGGTACACACCTCTGTATAACTTCAAGGAAAGTGTGGGGAGAGAGAGCGGGAGGTCAGTCATTTGGAGACAGTGCCTGTTTAATCATTGTAAACAAAAGACGTGATCACTGTTGGAAACACGTCTCTGATGTAATGTTTCATCAGGACATTGAGATCTCGCTTGGATAATCCGATTTTTGGATAATTGGTATTCCGATAATAGAGGCTCCTCTGTAATCTGATTTTGGTTTAAGAGCCAGGTCTGTTTTTGGGTCTTTAAAAACTGCGGACTGAAAGGAGAAACAAAACATTTACCACAATGGCTGCGTAATTTTACAGGAATTTGGTAGCTGTTGTGAACTCTCTTTTCATGGCTTTGGATTCCTGCCAAGTGCAGACAATCAGGATCCAAGGAGTTGTTTCCAGGAGTTGATTTAGTTCTTAGCTAACTGAACAAATTTGAGTGGGAAGCAAGACACCGAGACAAGACACACAGAGAAAGGCACAGAAGTGGGTGTAGTTGCTCTCTCCAGCAGCTTAATCATGGAAAACAAATAATTGCTTTTCAGACAGTAATTGTTGCAAGCTATGATTTTCAATTAATAAATCAGATATTTTACAAGTGAATTAATTGCTCTATACTTCTTACAAACTAGTGGAAGCTTACAGAGAAAGACAACTGTACCCAAGGACTTGGACATCCAAAGTATTCAATTGGCCAGCTCCCCATAGATACTATGTGACTTTTTTTCAGGATAGTGTACTTTTTCCAGGTAGGGGAGTCCAAAACTAGAGGGCATAGATTTATGGTGAGGGGAAATGATTTAACAAGGACCTGAGGGGCAACCTTTCAAGCAGAAGGTAGTGCATGAATGAATTGCCAGAGTTAGTGGAAGAGGTGAGTTCAATTACAACATTTAAAAGGCATCTAAGTGGGAACATAAATAGGAAAGGTCTAAAAGGAATATGGGCCAAATGCTGGCAGATGGGGCTAAATCAGTTTAGGATATCTGAATGGCACTGATGAGTTGAACTGAAGGGTCTGTTTCTGTGCTGTATGACTCGATGACTTCATAGGTCATGAGTGTGATGGAATGCTTCGACAATACAAGGAACTTGACACCATCCAGGACAAAGCAGCCTACTTGATTGGCACTCCAAACTCCATATGCTCCCTTCACCACTAATGCACAGTAGCAGCAGCCTGCACCATTTATAAGATGCACTACGTTAAATAACTAAGGTTCCTTCCAGCAATACTTCCAAAACCCATTACGACCTAAAAGGACAAGGGCAGTAGATGCATGGTGTCAGCATTCCATCTAATGTTCTGTCTGTGCAGGTATTTGTGGTGTGTGGGGCAGCGACTTCCGGAACTGGATGTAATGCCACAATCCATGGGTTGACCCCAATCACTGTGGACGGAACTTCAAATAGGTCGGACATGCACTTGGCCACACAGCTGAGAGGAAATGTTGCACGGTGTTATGCCTCACCGAGATAGTGCACTACAAATCAAGCTCCATTACTCCTGGAGTTGTGACAAGGGTTACTGATTCTGAAAAGTTGACAAATTTCTCCAATTCACCTATCTTTTACAGCCACATTGTCTGTACATAAGAATGACTATTTAATACAAATAGATAGATTCTAACTAGAGATAAACAATGATGAGCCTGACACATAACTGTACTAGTTACACTCTAACCCCAAGGTCAATTCTCACTGACCCCAGAGTTTACTGAAATCATTTTTTTTTGGCTTGTCAGGATGCTGCTACGTGATCTTCCTTCCCCAGATACTTTTGCTTGCAGGAGGCAGAAGGCAGCTGTTCAGACTTCTAAAGTCTGTTTAAAACCCACAGCTTACAACTACTTTTGAGGAAAAAACAAACTGGCTTTCTTCAGGCTTGAGGTGTTTTCTACCGCAGAAGGGGTAGCTGTTTCACAGATCCGATGACTTCTGCCTCAAACACACACATCTAAAAGCTGTTCAGTTACCTGGGAGTCAATCAAGTTGTTGGGAGACAGAAGGCCTTTATCATCATCAATAACTGGTTACCACTCCACAGGTTAATCTACTATTTGTTGCAGGCCAAAGATGCATTTGTACATACACCTTGGCTTCATCTTGTCTGAAAAGCCCTTCTTCAGGAATCAAGTTATGCCCGAAACGTCGATTCTCCTGTTCCTTTGATGCTGCCTGACCTGCTGTTTTCCAGCAACACATTTTTAAGTTCTGCCTATGCTTGAACACACAACACTTATGAGTGCCAGTTAACTTCCTTTTTAAAAGTGCAATCTTTCAACCCTCTCAGCTTTTCCCTTTTCAATCCACAATTACAAATGCAGTAAAGTAAAAACATATAGTCTTTACAATGGGAACACCATGACCTGCAAGGTTCTCATTAAGTCACAAACCATTCTAACTTGGAAGTATATGACCATTCCTTCATTGCCACTGGGTCAAATTCCTGGAACTCCCTCTCTAACAGTATCATTAGGCTAAAGACTTACAGTAGTTCACAATGGCAGTTCAAGGACAATTCGATATGAGCAATAAATGCTAGCCTCAGCAGAAAGACTCATCTGATGTATAAATCAAAAAATAGTCTACTATTCCTCCCATTTGGAGACTGACTAAAAATCGAACACTCTCTCAGTCTTGCCAAAGGGAGTGTTAGCTTAGATTTAACGCTCATGGCTTGGAGAAGAGCTTAACTGCACAATGTTAAGCACAGGAAGGCGGATTACTATCTAAATGGAGTTGGGTTAGGTAAAGGGGAAGTACAACGAGATCTAGATGGTCCTGTACATCATGTCAATGAAAGCAAGCATGCAGGTACAGCAGGCAATGAAGAAAGCTAATGGCATGCTGGCCTTCATTACAACAGGAATTGAGTATAGGAGCAAAGAGGTCCTTCTGCAGTTGTACAGGGCCCTGGTGAGACTGCACCTGAAGTATTGCGTGCAGTTATGGTCTCCAAATTTGAGGAAGGACATTCTGGCTATTGAGGGAGTGCAGCGTAGGTTCGCGAGGTCAATTCTTGGAGTGGCGGGACTATCATATGTTGAAAGATTGGAGCGAATGGGTTTATAAACACAAGTTTAGAAGGATGAGAGGGGATCTGATTGAGACATATAAGATTAAAGGATTGGCCACTCTGGAGGCAGGAAGCATGTTTCTACTGATGGGCGAGTCCAGAACCAGAGGACACAGTTTAAAAATAAGGGGTAGGCCATTTAAAACAGAGTTGAGGAGAAACTTCTTCACCCAGAGAGTGGTGGGTGTATGGAAGGCAGTGGAGGCCAAGTCTCTGGATACTTTCAAGAAAGAGATGGATAGAGTTCTTAAAGATAGTGGAATCAAGGGTTACGGGGATAAGGCAGGAACAGGATACTGATTGTGGATGGTCAGCCATGATCATAATGAATGGTGGTGCTCGAAGGGCAGAGTGGCCTACTCCTGCACCTTTTGTCTATTGTTCATTCTTTAGAGGAACTTACGTCAAAATGTTAATCATTTTTTGTTCTCCTTAAATACTAACAGACCTACTGTGTATGACTGCATTTGGATTTTCAGTTGAGATTCGCACACTTAACTTTTTAAATTTCATTTACCAGGTATTGGCGTAAAACAACTGTAATAATTAATTTTAAAAGTCAACAAACAGAGCGTATCCAGTCTGATTACCAGTTTGTACTTTTATAGAGGGAGAAATGGAGAGTGTTAAAACTGTAGATGCACAACTCAAAGGGACTGTGCAAAATTTGTGCATCCACTGCTGCCTTCTTACTATCTCAATTTGGTTCCTTCTCCACTAAGTTACATCTGCATTTCAGGGATTCCAATCAGCTTGCAGAAGAATCAAATGGAAGCACAAACTGATAGCGTTAGTTTAAAAGACTGGGGGTTGGTGCATGTGGAGTACAACACCAGTCCAGACTAGCTGAGCTATACCACCTGCTTCTTCCATTGTTCACTCAGTGCAATTCAATTTTCAACTCTGCCACTTCACAATCCGAACACAAGCAAGTTGCCACCAATTGCAGGTTGTCAATTGATTTCCCAAATAAGCTTCCGAGGCTACTAACCAACAGTGAGATAACTTACAAAACTCAATCATCACAAACATATTCATATTCACACGTTTAAAATCAACGGAAATATGGCCAGTGAAATATTCAAAAGAAAAAGAGCCCCTTCTCTGAATACTGTAGTTTCAGTACCGTATAAAACCGTTTAAATTGGCAAATAGCAAATTAATTTAGAGATCTTAAAATGGAAGGTGGTGAGGGAAAAATGAAAGATTTCACACTAATTGATACAGGAGGGCAATATCCCCTGAAGCTTAGGGGTATGATGGAAGTACAGCAGACGGAGTTCTAACCGAAACATAAATGTGCCTACAATTTTCTCATGGTGGCACTTGATTGCAAAACTGGTAAGAGTGGCATTCCTACGTCACAGAACTTTTAATCCTTCTAACTAAAATTCATCTGCTTTGTTTTTAAAATTCTCGATTGAATTCCAGCATCAACAGCCTATTGGGACAGACAGTTATAGATTTACATTATCCTTTGAGTGAAGAAATGTGTCCAGAGAGCATCAGCCGAGCTGCCTGAAACTTAATGCTGACTCTGCTTCTGTCTCCACAGGTACTGTCTGATAGAAAGGTGAGCACCCACCTTGATAATTATACAAATCTTACATAACTATGTATTCTTTGTAGCTGAAAGACAAGTATTCAGATTTGTCAAAATGACAAGTTAGGTAACCAAGGGATATTAAAATCTTTAGTCTTCAACTTTAAGAGTACACTTTATAAAGAGACAGTCAGACAGATGAATGGCTGATGACATTTATGTACAGATCTCTTGATGCAGTTAGCTAGCATGTTGAAATGCCATCCACCAATAATGTATATTATCAAGGATAGAAATCAGTGGTGCCAAAGTGACAGCTCTCTCGGATGAATTGCTTTATTGGCTTCTAAAACCAGAGAACTTTTACTTTTGTGCCAGAGGCACAACTTGGAATGCACCATCTAAAAGAGGGTTGAACAGATTCAATAGTAACTCCTGAAGAAACTGAGATATAGCCCTAAATATAAAAATGTTAGAAGCATTGGAAAGAGAATGGGACAAATCAATGTAATCAAAGAATTGGCAAACAGCTTCCTAATTTGTTGTACCATCCTATGAAGTGAACTCATTAATGGTACATTTTATATACAAATTCATGTATAGCCACTATACTGAACAGTTGGTCTTGCTCATCACCTTAAAGTCAACAACTTATTGCTTCTGATCATTTTTTGATTTAAAAATAAACTTTAGTACCACTAAATTAAAGGACATTTTGATCCTATAAAGGCATCCTTTAATACAGCAATTTTTAAAAATTCGATTAAATTTCCTACAGTATGGAAACAGGCCATTTGACCCAACAAGTCCACACCGACCCTCCGAAGAGTAACACACCCTGACCCATTCCCCTACCCTATAGTTACCCCTGATTAATGCACCTAACACTATGGGAAATTGAGCATGGCCAATTCACCTTGACCTGAATTATGATACCAAATACAAAAATTTCTCTTTTATGCCTCCCATCATTCATGTAAAGATATGAGATTTTAGCTTTGTATTAAAAAAATGAGAGTTTAAAAAAAACTGCCCACACAGAGAAAAGCAATGAGACCTCAGATCTTTAAGTGAGACCAGCAAACAGTAATCAAGATAATGGATGTGAATTTGAAAGAAAAATCTTTTCTTGGAGTATGATGAATTTCAACACAATAGTTTGTCTGAGGTGGCTGATAATGGATTGATGCTGAATATTTGTTTAGAAAAGAAAATCACTTAACATTATATTCCAAAGCTTCTGGTACAAAACTGAAAGACAAAATTTCTAAGGGATGATCCTTTTCGAGCGGGAAACAAAACTCAAGGATCACCGATCCCAATCAAGCTTAGTTAAGAATGCATCAGATATTCTTTGCAAAAAGTGATATTCCATTTGCAACTGCAACAGTGATGCAGAACGATTTGCCGACTGAACTCATTCCTTCTGATGGACAGTATGAGATTTCCCATTAAGTTGAACCAGTTAAATATCTCAAAACAAGGAAAAGAAAATCCAGGATGTGGGAAAAAGACCAGGGAACAAAATGAAAGTAATTCATATGAATCAAAGATCTAGTACTAGTACAACTGCGAGAGCTTAATTCTACATTAAGTGAATCTGAAGACAGACCAAACTACTACATAAAGATGCATATCTAGCAACAAAGAAATTTGCACTTCATTCTCTGTACAGCTTCTCTCGAGACATCCTGCAGTGGTAAAAATCACTGTGCAAGGACATATCTTTCTTTTCACCTGATGTGTACTATAAAGAGCTCATTGAATTCAACATTCAGCAAATAATTCATGAACACATCATTGCTTCAAGATCATGGCATTAAGACAAATTTATTGAGAAACAGTTTAGAGAATTCCAAGAAATTCCCTAAGCTGTAAACCTTATGAAAGTTCCAAGGAATATTTTGGGGAACTCAATAGGGAACAGAGTATTTTTTTGCCCTTCAGTCTGATTACATGGAATTTCAAATGTCTTTTGCAGAAACATCTCCCACTGCCACTGCAACAATGCAAGTTCTATTACCTTGTCTCTGCAATGTTGGTAGCAATTACAATCTTGCGAACTCCCGGAGGTGGCTTCTTGAAAACCTGAGAATATAACCATCCTAAATTATACCGAGTCTCCTGTATATCCAACAGTCAAATCATTATCTGTTGACAGCATGCAATTTAATTGTAAAGCAAAGGGATGAGAAACAGGTTTCAGATGTCTCAGTCAGTCATTTCTTCCAATAATGCATGAAGCCAAAGAGATACACAATTTGCTGGAAAATGAGAGTTGTTGACAATTTCTGCAAAAATAAATGCAACAATATGTGAGTTTAGTTGGCCGACTATTCTTGTTTGGTGTCCAGCATATGCACATTTTACCAAAGTTAAGCTGTCATACAATTGAAAGAAAAGGTTTTGCACATTTAAATAGATGTTTTTAACACAAAGACGTTAGGCTTTGATATCCACACATCTGCAAGAACTGTTGCTTGTTCTTTGCAAAAAGTGATATTCCATTTGCAACTGCAAAAAAAAAACCCACCAATTCGACCGGGACAACACATCTATCCTGGGACAGGTTAAGCAAAGACTTGCCAGAGAATTCCTAGAGGCCTGGCACTCCAACCACAATGCCATAATCAAACACATAGATCTAGATACCATCTATCAACCCCTCAGAAAACGAACAGGAAATGGCATCACCACAAACCCCAGGAACCCCATACAGGACAAACATATAAATAGAAAGCAGGAGACAACAGCTTCGCTTCACTTGGAGGTCACCACTGATGATGTTACCTAGCCAGGTAATGAAATGTCTGGATATCAAACCTACAGCTCAGCGAGCAAACCTACACCCTAAACTGTTGCTTGTAAAATAAAGGAGTTAGATATATTTCGCAGGAAGCTTCAGAAGACTAATCAGCTGAATCTTAAATAGTTCTGTGATCCTTTTTCATTGCTAACATGGGAAGAGAGTGTTACCTCAAATTTTTCTTGCATTGCAAAACTGCTCTTTTCTTTCTGGTTATTTATTAGAGACTAGTTGTTTCTTATGATCACTTCTCTACACAGAGTAACAGGAAGATACTGTTATGATCCCAACTAATGGTAATACTACACAAATCAATAACGTCAGAGTGAAACCTGCCTTAATAGACCATGAGTTTTATTTCTGCTATTTGTTATCATTGTTGTCACTCAACATATTCACAAGAGGCTGCCAATTTATTTTTAACAAAAGAACATAAAAGTTTATGATAAAAAAAAGGAAAAAGTATGTACTATGCTGCATTACACAGGAACTATTTGAAACAGTTCTATCTCAAAGCAGAAAGGTAGCTTCAACCCTTTTATCTTCAGAAGTACAGACACTCAAACTTCAGAAAAGCGCTACTTCATGTTAAAGCTTTTGTCATATTTCTGCATTCACTCAATGCTATCTTCTTTAATTAAGATCATTTCCTGAAACCCTTAACTGCTGAAACAGCTCATTTATCAATTAAAATGGATTCCTTAAATTCTTGGCTTTCACAATCTTCTGCTTCTGAAGTTTTCTTTGAAGCACTTCAGGACATCTTGCCCAGCCCAAACTGTTTCAGAGACTGCTTAACTAACACCCTTACTATTCAGGAAACCTTGCTCTCTGACTCAACCAGTTTCTGTCTGGCTTGTTCTGGACAGTCTTAACTTATTATGTTACAGGACTTCAGTTGCTAGTCAACAGCAGTTTGCTTTTTGATTTTTTAAAAAATTAGTCAGTGAATATTCATTTCTATAGGTTTTAAATATTTTATTTAAATGCATATAATCAAATCTCCAGACACCCCAATACCATTTATAGAAATAATTTAAAACCAAACTTTTAAACAAATAAATCCCCTTATGGTATGCAATATAGAAATATAAATCAAACTTAAAGCTATACATCAATCTTCTACTTCAGACTTCAACTTCTCAAACAATAATACATTAACTCTCCTCAAAAAGCATAGACATCAACCCATATTAAAGATGGCCTTGAACCAATCTTCAATGTCACTGATAGATTTCTATGCTTCCAATTAAAAACAGTGAAGTGAGGCCTTGTGACACAATGTGTAGCATCACTGCCTCTGGGCCTGAAGTCAAGGTTCGAGTTCTGCTCCAGGACTCCATGACCAAAATTACATTCATAATGTGGTCAAATAGACTGACTAACAACCTGCCAATCCTGGCCAATCACATTCATTACATATTCAGAGTAGGAGACATTCCTGGGCAGTTATGTGATGGAAAGAAATCAAAGCCTCATAAACATCACTGCCCACAGTTTCAGGCAACATTATGGATATAAAAGTGCATGTTGCTACATTCGCTGAAGACCAAATGGTTCATTTGGCTGGACAACTAGTGTGCCAATAACGTGAGACTTGATCCCACCTCTGGTAGAGGTAGATTTTGGATCTGCTTCCTCAGTTTACATGTGGTGGAGGCTGTGTCAACATGGCTCAAACTTACCGTTGAGTAAAGATCTCAAAATAAGATGATATTAAAACGCAGTTCAAGCAGCTTATTTCAGTATGGTTTGGAACTAGTTTGCACAGGACGTGAACATTGACATCTAACATATTAGAGAAAAGAATTATTCAGACAGACAGTAGTTAATCAGCATGTTGTCATACAGTCAGAGTCATATAGCATGGAAACAGACCCATCCGACCAACTAATCTGTGTCAAACATAATTCCAAACTAAACATGTCCCATCTGCCTGATCCTTGTCCATGTCCCTCCAAACCTTTTCCAATTCATATACTTATCTAAGTGCATTTTAAACATTGTAATTGTACCCACATCCACCAGGCAGAAAGTTCATTTCATGCTCTGTGCAAAAAAACTGCTATTTTTTAAGATCTCTCTCCACTCATCTTAATAATGTGCCCCCTAGTCTTGAAATCGCCTGTCCTAGGGAAAAGACAACTAGCATTAACCCTATCTTTACTTCATTATTTTGTAAATTTTTAAAGGTTGCCTCTCGAACCTCCTACACTCCAGTGAAAAGAAGTCCGTCTTTCTTTACAATGCAGACCTTCCATACCCAGCAACATCCTGGTTAATCGCTCCTGAGCAGCTTAATAATATCCTTCCCATAACCAGGTGACCAGAATGGGACACAGCTATAGAGTCACTTGCCATGTCGCTCCAATGATTAACTCCAATTAAGAAACCACTTTTTGCAACGCAAAATATTGTTTAACATTAGATGCCAGATTCGACTGTAAGGAACATGGGTTTCTGCAATACTAACAAACTATAACATTGTGTCACCTATTTCATAAGCAGAATACAGAGAAATGGGGTCAATGAGAAGGAATCCTACATTATCCTACGTCAAACAAGCTTTAAGATGCATTACATAATATTTTGCAATAAAAAATGCCAACGAAATTGATTAAAAAGTTACAGCACAGGTTGGGAGTGTTCAACCCATCTAATGAGTGCCAAGTTTTTGAAAGGACTATTTTGAATTAATTCCCCATAGCAGAGGAGAGAAGGTTGACATAAATGGTCAAAATCATAAACTATTTTGATAGAGCAAATAAACAAAAATTTTGTAGTTGAACAGCTCAGTAACGAGATTTAAAAAAAAACAAAAATGCTGTAAGTAATCAGTAGGTCCAGCAGCAAGTATAGGCAGAGAAACAGAATTCACATCTTAGTCCTGACCATAAATCACAGACATCAAACATCAACTGTTTTTCTCTCTCCATTGACGCTGCCGGACATGCTGAATATTTCTAACTTTCTCTGCTTCCATTTTGGATTTTCAGTATCCACAGCTTGGGGGTTAAGTGCCAAGCTTCTCCCTGACAGTGAGTTGTGACAATTTGGAAGGTGTTGCTCAAAGGAACAAGTACATTCAACGAACTTTTGAAAGGAAAATGATCACACACGTGAAGGAATCAAGGTTTACAAGGCCAAGGGAAATGACCAGGAAAGTACAAATAAATAGATAACTCTTTTATAAAATCAACACTGCTATGATGGGCCAGATGGCAGATGAACAAATTATGTTTTTTTCCAGATAACCTCGAACTGTTTGAGCTATAAGGAGGCTGAATAGGCTGGGGCTGTTTTCCCTGGAGCATAGGGCAAGGGGTGACTTTATAGAGATTTATAAAATCAGGAGGGGCAGGGATAGGATAAACAGATAAGGTCTTTTCCCTGGGGTGGTGGAATCCAGAACTAGAGGGCTTAGGTTTAGGATGAGAGGGGAAGATTTAAAATTGACCTGAGGGACAACTTTTTCACGCAGAGGATGGTGCATGTATCGAATGAGCTGCCAGAGGAAGTGGAAATGATGGAGGCTGGTACAATTGCAGCATTTAAAAGGCATTTGGATGGGGATATGAATAGGTAGAGTTTAGAGGAATATGGGCCAGGTGCTGGCAAATCAGGACTAGATTAATTTAGGATATTTGGTCGGCATGGACGAGTTGGTCCAAAGTGTCTGCTTCCGTGCTGAACATCTCTATGACTAGGAAGAAAAGCAACAAAATAGCAGCTTTGATCAGGAAATTAGTCAAAGATGGACAAAATATTCTGCCCAAGATAATTCGGCTATTTGAACCACTTGAAACAATTCTTTAAATGGTGAGGAAATACACATATTGCTTGGTTTAGTAACATCTAATGTGTAGTACCATACCTCTGTCTGATTCACCGAAGGCATGAGAGAGTGGAGAGGAATGATCACGAACCGATCTAGGGGAATAACAGTACAGAATTTAAATCACCTGGAATGACAGAACTTAGTGATCATGCTGCTGAAGCTTTCCATCCTATACTCACCAGGACAGACACATAATAGCAAATTTCAAAAAGGCAACAATATCCATTACAGATAAGAGTCAGGTTGGTTGAGGCACACTCAATGTAAAGGGAGTGTTCCCTCAAAACTGTGGTTTGATTTGCCTTTTTGAATTCAATTTTGGATGGTCAATATGTCGTTGGGGATCGTAGCAGGGAAGACTGACCCTCAAGCTTTTGTTTAACAGATGAGGCACAAGGCCTGAAAAAATTCCTTTCATCTGCAGAGCATCCTAGTTTGTAGTATATTGGTGGTGTACAGGCTTCAAGAAGTCAAGTGGTGAGTTACTCGCTACAGAATTCCTCGTCTCTGATCTGCTCTTGTAGCCACTGTATTAATATGGTTGATCCAATTCAGTTTCTGGTCATTGGTTACCTGCAGAATGTTAATAATCATGGATTCAGCAATGTTAATGACACTGAATGACAACAGGTAGGGGTTAGATTTTCTTGGAGATAAACATTGCCGGATTCTTCTGAGGCAGTAATGTTACTAGCCATTTCTCAACCCAAATCTGGATATTGTCCAGGTCTTCCTGCATTTGGATTTGACTCCACATACTGAAGCAGTCAGTAAATGATATAGCAGCTTCATCAATGAATAGCCCCACCTCTGACCTCATGGTAGAGAGAAAGCAATCCATGAAGCAGCTGAAGATGGTTGGGCTCGGACACAATCCTGAGAAACTCCTGGAGCTAGGATGACTGATCTCTAAGAGCCATCTTCTTGTGTGCTAGCTATGATTCCAACCAAGAGTTTTCCCCAATTCCCATTATTCTAATTTGCTATGGCTCCTTGATATCACATTCACTCAACTGTGGCACTGATGTCAAGGGTACTTGGTCTCATGTTCCCTTTAAAGTTCTGCTCATTTGACCATGTTTGAACCAATGTTATAACAAGATTAGGAGTTCAGTGGTACTGCTAGAAGCCTAACTGAGCATCGGTGAGCGGGTTATTGCTAAGTAAATGCTATACAATAGCACTCAATGACTCTTCCGTCCAAGTACTATGAACATTTAAGGTTTGAGATTCAATGAGCTCCTAACCTTCCTCGCACAGGGAAGTTTTAAAACATAACTTAATCCTGAATGGAGGCTACCCTGCAGCAGGTATGAAGCTCGTCTTGTACTACTCATTTTTGGGGCATCAGGTTGGGTTTTGGTGCTCAATTTAAAAATTATTTTCCTGTGGAGATAAATCAGAAATAGCATTTCATTTGCAGAAAGAACTTAAAACATAACAATTCTCTAAAGATTAACCCTCATCATAAAATGGTATTGCAATCTTGTTACCTGATTTGAACATGGTTTGTGCAGTCAGAAGGTCATTTAAGCTGCTGATATTGTCCCATCCAGGAAGGAAGACTAAAATGGCACCCTCCTGCAAAATAAGTCACCATTCAGGTAAATATGCCATGAGGTTTGCTGCAAACAAAAACAGATGTTGTAAAAATGTTGCCTGACAGATTTTTTTTTAGTAGTCTGTAAGATCTTGGAAATCCCAGCACCTCTATCATGTCAGATCATGAGCAGGGGAAAATATATCACAGTGAATAAATCGAGAAACTACAGCACCTCACTGGTTTATATTCACACCACAAACTACTGGCTTCCAAACAGCAAAAACTCAAACCGTGAAAACAGTGTTAGAATAACTTTGGTATTTTGGTCGCAGTGTTTACGGAATACAATAAATGAAAAGAAAAACCTAAAGATATTGCAGATCATTTGACCTCAATTTATGTTCAACCTTTATCAACTCATATTGTTGCATATTCCCAGATGACAGCAATGAATGTTTGCAAGGTCATGTAGAAAATGGATACTCAAGGAGGCAAACTATTTAGAAGAAGTCAACAGAAAGATCAGAAATATTGAAGAAAAAAAATCTTAAAAATCGACCACTGCCAGTGTAATGTTGCCCTTATCTAGTCACCAGGATTCCCATTCCCACTACTTTTGGAAGTTAAGGGGCAGCTTTTACAATGATAGGGAGTAGAATTATTTCACTTGGATCTCAATCTTCCCGTTGGCCATCTCCAATCAAATAATATTAATACGATAACACAAAAATCCCTCAGCTGTCTTCGGTCTCGTTTGCTAAACACCTCCAGCATTTTGAGCTTTCACCGATTTCTGGCAACTGAAAGTGTACTTGGAGGAGGTCTTCAAACAAATGTGAACATCTTCAATAGGATACTTTAACCCTTGATCAAATAACATTGATGGAGTTTACAGCTGCTTTGTCAGTTATACTAATTATTAGAGTCATAGAGATGTACAGCATGGAAACAGACCCTTCAGTCCAACCTGTCCATGCCGACCAGATATCCCAACCCAATCTCGTCCCACCTGCCAGCACCCAGCCCATATCCCTCCAAACCCTTCCTATTCATATATCCATCCAAATGCCTTTTTTTTAATAGATATTTTTATTAGAAATTTAACATTTTTACAAGTTTACAAAAATAAACAAAACTCTCAAATATAAACATTGATATACAATTAAATCAAATATACAATAGCCAAAATTTAACAAAAGAAAAAAAAATACCGAAAAAGAAAAAAAACAAAACTCAACTATCTACTAATCTAACCTACAACTAACTACTAATCTCTACAACTAACCAGAGTGTATATTTAAGTCTCTTACATGCTCGGAATGTGTTAACATCAGATGTAATAAAAAACGTATTCGTGCGGGATTCCTCTC
>NC_057722.1:66536593-66581584 GCF_004010195.1 Chiloscyllium plagiosum | reverse complement strand
GGGTCAGACAAGACCCAATCAGCTATGTAACTTAATAGGGAACTTAACTGATATTTCCTAAAGTCTGGGAAGTCCAATCCTCCCTTTGTCTGTTGAAGCTGTAGCTTCTTCAGCTTAATGAGGGGTCGCCTATGGTTCCAGATAAAGGAACTCAGCCAGCCGTATAATTTATATAAAGCTGTCCTCGGCAGCATCACCGGAAGCATTCTCATAGGATATAGGAGACGGGGCAAGACATCAAGACATAGATTAGTGCTATTCTACCCAACCAGGAAATTGGTAGGTCTCCCCATCGCTGGAGGTCCTGCCTTATCCTTTCCAGTAAATGCACAAAATTAGCCTTATACAACTGACCAAATACTGGAGTAATAAAAATGCCTAAATATAAGAAACCCTCCAGGGACCAACAAAAGGGAAAAAGGGATCCGTCCATGAAGTGGGGTGTCATAGCAAGGCCACCCATTGGCACAGCCTCTGATTTTGAAAAATTAATTTTATAGCCTGAGAATGCACTAAATGTATTAATAACTTGGATTAGGCGAGGTACGGACATCAGAGGATTACTGAGGAATAGAAGAACATCATCTGCATAAATGTAATTTTATGCTTACCTGTACCAATCCTCGGGGCTGTTATATTAGGATCAGCTCGTATAGCTTCTGCTAGTGGTTCAATAATTAGCGTAAATAACAATGGCGAGAGGGGACATCCCTGACGGCAGCCCCTACCCACACTGAAGCTATCCGAACCTAATCCATTGGTAACCACAACTGCTTTGGGATCACTATACAATGTTGAGACCCATTTGGTAAACACCTGTCCAACGCCAAACCTTTCCAATGTGTAAAACAAATATGACCATTCAACCCTATCAAATGCCTTTTCCGCATCTAATGAAACTACTACTCCTGGTATCTTTCCCTGATGGCAGGCTTGAATCATATTCAAAACCCTTCTAATGTTAATGGATGATCTACGGCCCTTAATAAACCCCGTCTAATCCTCTTTTATAATATGTGTCCGTACCTTTTCTAGTCTCAGTGCTAACGTTTTAGAAAGGATTTTAAAATCTACATTTAGCAAGAATATTGGTCTATATGATGTACAATCTTCTGGATCCTTTCCTTTTTTAAAGATAAGAGAGATATTTGCCTCTTTCAGCGGTAGCGGGAGACAGCCCTGACTATATGCATAGTTATATATGTCCATAAGTGGACCAGCCAATATTTCTGTAAATTCTTTATAGAATTCAGCTTGAAAACCATCTGGGCCCGGTGCCTTAGCACTCTGAAGTTGCCTAATTGCATCAAGTATTTCTTGGACTGTTAGAGGAGCATTTAGGACCGATACCTGTTCCGGAGTTAGGCCTGGAAAGGTCAAATTTTTTAAAAATGACTGCATCCTCCTCGTCCTATCTTCACAATCCTGCGATTTATATAACTGAGAATAAAATTCTCTAAAAATCACATTAATCTTTTTATGGTCATGAGTCAGAATACCTGTACTTTCCTTGATAGACGTAATAGTCTGAGAGACCTTTTTTTTCTTTGCAAGAAATGCTAAGTATCTATCCGGTTTGTCGCCATATTCATATAACCTATGTTTTGCAAATAATATTTCCTTCTTAGCCGTTTGAGTAAGCGTAGTGTTTAGAGCTGTCCTAAGAGCCGTAATCCTTTGCAATTTAATAATAGAAGGTCTATCAGTGTATGCTGTTTCAGCTGCTTTTAAGCCAGCTACATGCAGACGCTGTTGTTCTCCCTTTAATTTCTTCTGGGTCGCTGAGTAGGAGAAATTGTATGACGGGCACCAAAAGCCATCAATTTTGAAAAGGCTTCCGTTATAAATTTAAAGGGTGTACCAGGGGGCAGTACAAATTTAAAATCCCAAATTCCTCTCCATTTATGAGGGCTTTAATCAAAATATATCGTCCAGATTCGTCTTTTATCAGCTTTAGGATTTTGAAAGGGAAATTCTTCCGAACAAGAATAACAACTCCCCTGCTTTTTGAGCTAAAAGAAGAAAAAAAGGCCTGATCAAATCCACCCTGTCGTAATTTCAAGTGTTCTTTATCCGACAGGTGTATCTCCTGTAGGAGAGCTATATTAACTCTTTCCTTCTTAAGATTTGATAATATTTTCTTCCTTTTGACTGGCGAATTATTCCCCTTGACATTCCAGGTGCACCACTTAACCGACTGATCAACCATAATCATCTGGGGAAATCCGAGACCCTCGGGAGGGGAAACTCTATCCAGAACATTCCAAGCATAGAGCATATAAAATTTACAAAAATAAAGCCTCTCTAATACACTCACAACAATACAATAAAAAACTATTTCTAAATAAAAAAAATATAAAACGTATCTAATTGGAGATTTTCCCCCTTGTTCCCAGGGGGTGTCACTTCCTCTCCAAAAGTCCATCATCCAAATGCCTTTTAAATGTTACACAAACACATAGGATGGAGGTAAGCAGTATTATCCCTCAATCAAAATAAATACAGCAAAGTCAATTTCAGGAAGTGTGAGCACACTATGGAACCTGTACTTTATTCCTCTGCGGTTGACAATTTTCTCACAACCCTTGGACAAAACAGGAAAATTGAACATTATTAAAACCAACCTTGGGTGATAAAAATGAACTCCACGAGCAAAATACATTTCTATCAACACCTGTCTTGCTTTAATAAGCTGGATAAATTCTGAAGCACAGAGGGATACTTGGCTTATTGTACTCGTACCAGATTTCCAAAGTCTTATTTTTAATTCACTCCTGAGATGTAGCATTCGTGGCAAGGATGACATTTGGTGCCCATGACTAGCTGCCCACACACAACTGAGAGTTTACTCGTTGAGAGTGCGGTGCTGCAAAAGCATAGCAGGTCAGGCAGCATCCAAGGAGCAGGAGAATCGACATTTCAGGCATAAGCCCTTCATCTGGAATTTCAGCCACCTCAGAGGGAGCTTAAAGGTCATGATATTGGTCGGAGACTGGATTCAAGTATAAGCCCAGGTCAGCTAAAGATGCAGGTTCCCAAATGAACCAGTTAAGTTTTAATAATAATAATAATAATCCCTCAGCTTCACGGTCACTTTTACTGATGAGTTTTTCGATTTCCAGGTTTTTTAAAACTTAATGTTGAATTTGAAAAATTTTAAAGTTTTAATTCTGACCAAGAGCTAAATATCTTGAGGAAAAAAGACAGGTGAAATCAAATATCAGACATGAACATTACCAAAGGCTCATTCAGCAAATAGCATGCTGCTGATATAAATCAATGGCAAGTTATATCGAAGACCAGCAAAATGAAATCCTCTATCTTCAACACTTAAAACATCCAAACACAGTGGCATTCCCAACTCTTCTTTCTTCACATTTTGTTCATACATCAATCTTCATTCTTTTCAACAAATGTTATCTGGGTCTATTTTGAAAGGATTTTGTCTTTCTAAGTGCATTAAATCCACTCATTTGAATGATGAATAGACAGTGAGGGCAAGGCGGCAGCAATTATAACATGGAGAGATTCTAAATCATAGGAAAAGAAATGTACCACAGGACAGTAAATCAACATGCTCAATCTTATATTCACAGCAGGAGGCCACTGCGATATCAAATAATTGATGTGAATGATTCATAATTTAATTTGATAGCCTCCCTCAATGCCCAAAGTGCACTTTTAATTTTAAACAGCAAATGAGTGAGAGTCATAGTATGGAGTGAGGATGAAGGCGTATGCATCCGTGTTCAAGGGAAGAAATACACATCCGTTTTATATACGGTGCTATGATTAACTTCGGGACTTTTTTTTGTATTGACAGGGAATGATCGACACATTGATTGAGAAAATCTTTAGTTCAATAATTGATGGTATGCATTCCATGAAGTAACGTGTTTGCCTTGCAATACACTGATCAACAGAATGAGATAAATACAAAGTTGCACAGGATCACAAATAGGCATCGTGAGAAAAAATGATGAGTGGTGGATCTCCAATGGATGCTGGCTTCCTAGAATTTTAATGCTAACTTCAAGAAGTGAAGTAGTCGCAAATGAACTTCCAGATCTACATCAGCAGTAGTGTTTTTACATGGCATTAAAAACAAAATGATTTATTGTCAGTATTTAAACAACACATTAGAAATAAAGCTAGGATTTGACAGATCTGAAAACTGAATGCTGTAACTGCTCATATCAGGTCAAATAAAATTAAAACTTGAGTAGGCAAATAAAGTCAATAGCTGTCTTTTCACCTCAGTACAAGCTCACTGACATCTAAACATTTGCCACTAAACTGAACAGATTACAACTCAAAATACATAGATTTGCTCGCTAAGAAAAACAAACATACCTCTCCAAGAAGAACAATGTGTTTTATGAGGGCTACAATCAGATTGAGGTCTATTTTATCATCATCATGCAGAACTTCCAAGGCTTCAATCGTACTGTCAGAATATCTAGAAGGGAAGTGAAACATTAAAAAGAAATCAAATCACGCTACCAATGTTCATGGCTGTTACCACACACTCATTGAGCACACTTGTGAAATCTTTTTACGCCAAAGGTTTACTTCAATACTATTACATATTATTACATAATGCACTGATGAACAGTTCAAATCAAATACTGAAATAACAAATGTCTCCCTGCAGAAGGGGTGGAAAACAGAACAGCAGTGTAGGAAGGAAGATAAAGAAATTACATCTACCTCAACTCTCAGTGCTGTCACCAGAATCTCCATAATCCGTAATGGCAAGTGGGTAGGCAAATGTGTCACATGCTTAGAGCTGGGAAAAGCATCTAAAACTACACAACTTTCTCATATAGAATGAGGCCATTCATCTGACTCCTTGTTAGAATGCTCCATAATAATCTTGTATTCTGCTCCCTTCTCAAAGGCCTATAACTCATCTTTACAAGGTTTTTATCATAACCATTTCCTTTGGTTGTGATAAAAACCTTTTAAAGATAATCTTGATCCAACAGCCTTCTCTCCATATAAAGAAATTCCTCCTGATCCACTCTGCTTGCTTAGTCAGTAATCATTTCTAACTGATGACTTCCAACCACCCTTACAACATCATAATGAATTCTAAAATTCTCATTTTTAAATCTCATTCTTCTCTCTTCCAATGGAGGAAGTACCAATACACAAATTCACTGCAGAGTAATCTAATTTTTCAAACCGGATGACTTCCTGGTGAATCTTAGTTCTTTGCTCCAAAATGGGCTGCTCCAAAACTGCTCCAAATACCATACTTACAGTCAAAGCAACAATTAAGAGATTGAGCTGATAGATGCAATGTGTTCGTATCTCATCAAGTATTGTGCATCAACAGTAGATGTGGACACCACCAGACACATCGACACATTAATCAATGAAGAATGTCATGGGGAAGGGGACAGAGATAGAGCGGTATATTTTAAAGTTCACATTCCCTGACGAGCAGGGAGTCCAGAACCAGGCGTCACCATTCAAGGCGATGAGGAGGTCATTTCAGACTAAGATGAGGAGAAATTATTGCACCCAGATTGTGGTGAGCCTATGGAATTCTCTGTCACAGAAAGCAGTTGAAGCCAAAATAATGAATGCTTTCAGGGGGGAGTTAGATATCGATCTTAGGGCTCAAGGGATCAAAGGGTATGGGGAGAAAACAGAACAGGGTACTTAATTGAATGATCTGCAATGATCATATTGAAGGACAAATTAGGCTCAAAAGAGCCTGACTGCCTTCTCCTGCTCTTATTTTCTATGTTTGCCAAAGATCTTTTCTCTGTTACTTTTACTTGTTCTTCTTTGAAAGTTTTTGCTTTGAAAGAATTATTATTCAGCTCTGTCAGCCATATACCAGCATACAACACAAAAATGATGTTCAAACTATCTTCAAGAATTTTACAGTCTTAACAGGAGTCCTTTCAGATTCAGTTAACTGTTTTTCTCTCTCCACAAATGCTGCCAAACCTGCTGAATTTCTCCAGCATTTTCTGTTATCGTTGTTTTGCAGTAGGTTGGTACATCAGTTTGGATCTTGAGGAAAAAAGTGAAGATACAGGCAAACAATCAATGTGGTACATGGACAACTCGTCATTAGCCAAGTCATTGAAGTAGGGTGATACCACCAAATAAAGGGCCAGGGCCAGTCATTGAAGGCCTCCTCATTTTTCTTTTGTAGAAGGGGGCAGAAAAGATTTGTAGGCTGTTGTAGGTTGTTGTTTGCTTGCACTTTGTGGATTGGGATTGTGTTTTGGGGGAGTGGGGGGGAAGCGAGAGCAAAAAAGAGCAAAATACTGGAAGGATCAGTGCTGAAGAGGCCCAGACATTATAGGTCAATCTTGCTAGTGGCCAAGTCAGAAAAATCCATCCAGGGCACTTTAAGAGAACTCTGGTGCAAAGTGGCATCCAATATGTACATAAAGGTTCAGGTACCGCACACATCTGTATCCTACTTTAGCTCAAGCATTTTAACTGGAATGAAAATGACTGATGATTTGTTTTTTTGAAATAGGGCCTGGGAGGGATTCATGGTGTCAATAGAAATGATTTGGCTAATGTCTCCAAATGTCACTGCATACCTTCCTTGCAACTCTCTCAAATATTCTGGCCATTGTTGCTGGTATTCTTCCTCCACTCGTTCCTTCTCTGGTCGAAACATGCAACCTTGCATGAATCTCCTCTTGGAGGACGGTCGCCGAATTTCTTGGGTTTGTGGACGATACCTGAATCGAAATGTAAATAAGCATTAAAGCAGATAATGATAATGTTAATTAACAATTGTACAAATGCCTTTTGTGTATTTTTCACCAAGTTGCATGCTTAAATAAATGGAAAAAATCCAATGCCAAATGTTTACACTGTGCAACTGCATTAAGGTAAATGTCTCTATCCCTTCTACACACAGAGGAAACAGAACACCTTGTATTTGCCTCATAGCAATGACTTCACGAGAAGGCCAATCTAGGTCATTAACAAACTGACTTACTGGAGCAACTCAATCACATCTTCCAAGATGTATTCCTTCACTGGATAGGTGAATCCCGGAATATGCAGCATGGGACAGTTGCCTGTAAGAAAATGGAGCAAACCGTCATATTCCTGAACAATGAAGAGAAACTTATATCAACCCCCAGTATTTATTTGTCACAAGTTACCTGGAGCCATTACGTTTCAGAAGTGAAAACCCGGAACAGAACACTCAACTCCCACAGTCCAAGATGTGCAGTCAGGTGAATTGGCCATGCTAAATTGCCCGTAGTGTTAGGTGAAGGGGTAAATGTAGGGGTCTGGGTGGGTTGCACTTCGGCGGGTCGGTGTGGACTTGTTGGGCCGAAGGGCCTGTTTCCACATTAAGTAATCAAATCTAAAAAATCAAATCTAATATCAAAATTTCTACAGAATAAAAATAGAAAGAACTGCTATTGCTGCAAATCAGAAAATAAAATTGCTGAAAAAGCTCAACATGTCTGGTAGCATCAGTGGAGAGAAATCAGAGTTAACTTTTTGGGTGGAGCAACCCTTCCTTAGAACTTCGACAGTATTGCCACCCAGACGTCATTTTAACCTGGGCCAAACCTAATGGAATGGTCTTAAAGACAGCAGAATTTTAAACGCAAGTGAGTTGCAGTTTAGACTGGAGTATTCACAATCTTTCCCACGAGTTCAAAAGGTCCACAAATGCAAACAGTTATTGCCCCAAAATATGGCCACACTCTGAAATTGGAATGGCAAGAGTCCACCAATTGCACCCGATTCATTGTTAGTAAACTTGATAAATATTAGCGGATTAGTTGTTTATACACGTTTATTTGGTTTCTAACGGACTCATTCAAAAAGCAGAGACTGCAGTGTTGCTTCATACTTTGGGTGAGGGGTTTAAAGCTACTTTGAAGTATGAGTTATTTAGACCACAGAGGCAAGACAGAGCAGTAGAAGTAGGCAGTCAGCCATCAAGTCTGCTCTGTCATTCAATAACGTCAGGAGTCACACAACATGAGGTTACAGTCCAACAGGTTTATTTGAAATTACCATCAGGTGAAGTGCCAGTCTTTACACTTCATCTGACCTCAAGCAAGCCTAATGGACGGGTTGGACCGAAAGGTCTGTTTCCATGCTGTACATCTTTATGATTCTATGTACATCGAGTAACCTCGTGTCACGTGACTTCTAATTTTGCCCACCCCAGTCCAACACAGGCACCTCCACATCATACCTCTCATTCAATGAGATAATAATCCCTAACTCCACAACTGCATTTTCCTGCCTTTTCCTACAACCAATAATTCCACCATTAAAAATCTGTCCACATCTTCGGCTTGAATATCGTCTGTGGCCAAGTCTCGATAGCCCTTTACGTTAGGAATTCCATAGATTCACAACCCTAGGAGAGAAATTCCTCATCTATCTTTAAATGTACAAAGCCTGATTCTGAGATTATGTCCTCTGGTCCGAGAGTCTCCCAGGGAGAACTAGCCATTTGGATACAGAACTGGCTCAAAGGTAGAAGACAGAGGGTGATGGTGGAGGATTGTTTTTCAGACTGGAGGCCTGAGACCAGTGGAGTGCCACAAGGATCGGTGCTGGGTCCACATTTTTCATTTACATAAATGATTTGGATGTGAGCATAAGAAGTACAGTTAGTACGTTTACACATGACATAAAAATTGGAGGTGTAGTGGACAGCGAAGAAGGTTACCTAAGATTACAACAGGATCTTGACCAGATGGGCCAATGGGCTGAGAAGTGGCAGATGGAGTTTAATTCAGATAAATGTGAGGTGCTGCATTTTGGGAAAGCAAATCTTAGCAGGACTTATACACTTAAATGGTAAGGTCCTGGGGAGTGTTGCTGAACAAAGAGACCTTGAGGGGGCAGGTTCATAGGTTCTTGAAAGTGGAGTCGCAGGTAGATAGGATAATGAAGGCGGCGTTTGGTATGCTTTCTTTTATTAGTCAGATTATTGAGTACAGGAGTTGGAAGGTCATGTTGCGGCTATACAGAACATTGGTTAGGCCACTATTGGAATATTGCTTGCAATTCTGGTCTCCTTCCTATCGGAAAGATGTTGTGAAACCTGAAAGGGTTCGGAAAAGATTTACAAGGATGTTGCCAGGGTTGGAGAATTTGAGCTATAGGAAGAGACTAAACAGGCTGGGACTGTTTTCCTTGAAGCATCGGAGGCTGAGGGGTGACCTTATAGAAGTTTACAAAATCATGAGGGGCATGAATAGGATAAATAGACAAAGTCTTTTCTCTGGGACAGAGAGTCCAGAACTAGAGGGCATCGGTTTAGGGTGAGAGGGGAAAGATATAAAAGAGACCTAAGGGGCAACTTTTTCACGCAGAGGGTGGTACGTGTATGGAATGAGCTGCCAGAGGATGTGGTGGAGACTGGTACAACTGCAACATTTAAGAGGCATTTGGATTGGTATATAAATAGGAAGGGTTTGGAGAGATATAGGCCAGGTGCTGGCAGGTGGGACTAGATTGGGTTGGATTATCTGGTTGGCATGGACAGGATGGACCGAAGGGTCTGTTTCCATGCTGTGTATCTCTAGGACTCTATAGCGAGGGGAACCAGCCTCTCCATATCTTCCCTTTCAAGTCTTGAAACAATCTTGCATATTTCAATAAGGTTGCCATCTAAATTCAAGTGACTACAGGCCCAACCTATCTCTGGCATCAGCCTCATGAACCTTCACTGGACTACATGCATCTTTCCTTAGATAAGGGGCCTAAAACTGTACACGGTATTCTAGCAGCAGTCTGAACAAGAACAAAGTAAATGACAGCACATGAACAGGACCTTTGGCCCTCCAAGCCTGCGCCGATCCAGATCCTCTATCTAAACCTGTCGCCTATTTCCTAAGGTTCTGTATCCTTCTGCTCCCTGGCAATGCATGTATCTGTTGAGGTACATCTTAAATGACACTATCATGCCTGCCTCTACCACCTCTGTTGGCAACGTGCTGCAGGCATCCACCACCCTCTGCATTAGGAACTTTCCTCACATATCTCCCTTAAACCTTTCCCCTCTCACCTTGAGTTTGTGACCCCTAGTAACTGAGTCCCCCACTCTGGGAAATAGCTTTTTGCTATTCACCCTGTCAATACTTCTCATGATTTTGTCAAACTCAGTCAGGTCCCCCCCTCAATCTGTCTTTCTAATGAAAATAACCCTAATCCATTCAACCTCTCTTCGTAGCTAGCGCCCTCCATTTCAGGCAACATCCTGGTGAATTTCCTCTGCACCCTCTCCAAAACATCCACATCCTTCTGGTAATGTGGTGACCAGAACTGTATGCAGTATTCCAAATGTGGCCGAATCAAAGTCCTATAACAACTGTAACATGACCTGCTGACTCTCGTACTCAATACTCCGTCCGATGAAGGAAAGCATGCCTATGCCTTCTTGACAACTCAATCGACCTGCTTTGCCACCTTCAGGGTACAATGGACTTGAACACCGAGATCTCTCTGCACATCAATTTTCCATTTACTGTATAGATTAGATTTTTTTTAGATTACTTACAGTATGGAAACAGACCCATCGGCCCAACAAGTCCACACCGACCCGAAGCGCAACCCACCCAGACCCATTCCCCTACATTCACCCCTTCACCTAACACTACAGGCAATTTAGCATGGCCAATTCACCTAATCTGTACATTTTTGGACTGTGGGAGGAAACCGGAGCACCCGGAGGAAACGCACACAGACACGGGGAGAATGTGCAAACAGTCAGTCGCCTGAGGCGGGAATTGAAGCCAGGTCTCTGGCGCTTTGAGGCAGCAGTGCTAACCACTTGCCACCGTGCCGCCCACATAGTTCTCTCTTGAATTATCTTCCAAAATGCATTATCTGGCATTTGCCTGGACTGAACTCCATTTGCCATTTCTCCACCCAACTCTCCAATCAATCTATATTCTACTGCATTCTGACAGTCCCCTTCATTATCTGCCATTCCATCAATCTTCGTGTCATCTGCAAACTTGCAGACCACCTATACCTTCCTCCTCATCATTTATGTTTATTACAAACAACAGTAGTCCTAACACTGATCCCTGTGGAACACCACTGATCAGAGTTCTCCATTTTGAGAAACTTCCTTTCCTGCTGTCTCCTGCTGCCCAGTCAGTTCTCTAACCATCTAGCTTGTACATCCTGGACCCAATATGACTTCAGTTTCTCCATCAGCCTACCAAGGGGAACCTTATCAAATGCCTCACTGAAGTCCATGTGTATGACATCTTCAGCCCTTCTCTCCTCAATCAACTTTGTCAATTCCTCAAAATAATTCTATTAAGTTAGTAAGACATGACCTTCCCTGCACAAAACCATGTTGCCTATCACTGATAAGGCTATTTCCTTCCAAATGTAAATAGATCCTGACCCTTAGTATTTTCTCCAGCACCTTCCCTACCCTAATGTCAGGCTCACTAGTCTATAACTACCTGGATTACCCCTACAACTCTTCTAAAACAAGGAGACAACATTAGCAACTCCACAGTCCTCCAAGACCTCACCCATGCTCAAGGATGCTGCAAAGGTATCTGTTAAGGCCCCAACTATTTTCTCTCTCGCTCCCCTCAGTAACCTGGGATAGATCCCATCCAGATCTGGGGATTTGTCCACCATAATGACTTTTAGAGTACACAATACTGTCTCCCTCCTTATGCCAACTTGACAGAGTAATCAAACAGCTATCCCTAAAAGTAACATCAGTAATGTCCCTCTCCTCGGTGAATACGGACACTAAGTACTCAATAAGAATCTCACCCATTTTCTCTGACTCCATACGTAACTTTCTCCTTTGTCCTTGAGTGGGCCAACCCTTTTGCTCCTTATATACGAATAGAAGACTAATTTTTCTTAACCCTGTTTGCTAAAGATATCTCATGATTCTTTTTAACACTCTTATTTCTTCGTTTCAGAGTGGTTCCACTCTCCTTAATGTTCTTCCAAACCTTTGTGTGCTTTTTCCTCTGAACTAGTCTCACAATTTCACCGGTCATCCATGGTTCCCTAACCTCATCATTTCCATACCTCATTTTTAGAGGGACTGGTCTGTCCTACACTCTATTCAACATCTCTTTAAAAGCCTCCCACATACCAAATGTGGATTCACCTTCAAACAGCTGCTCCCAATCCACATTCCCCAGCTCCTACCAAATTTTGCTTTGGTTGTCCTTGCCTCAATTTAGCACTCTTCCTTTAGGACCACTCTCTCCTTTGTCCAGAAGTATTCTAAAATTTACAGAATTATGATCACTATTCCCAAAGTAATCCCCTATTGAAACTTCAGCCACCTGGCTGGGCTCACTCCCCAACACCAGGTCCAGTGTGGCCCCTTCCAGAGTTGAACTATTTACATACTGCTCTATAAAACTCTCCTGGATGTTCCTTACAAATTCTGCTCCATCTAAACCTCTAAAACAAAATGAATCCCAGTCAATGTTGGGAAAATTAAAATCTCCCATCACCACCACCCTGTTGCTCCGACACCTTTCTATAATCGGTTTCCATATTTGTCCCTCTATCTCTATCCAAGTTGTGAAACTTGGAAGGGTTCGGAAAAGATTTACAAGGATGCTACAAACATCTTTATGTTGGAGGGTTTGAGCTATAGAGAGAGGCTGAATAGACTGGGGCTATTTTCTCTGGAGAATTGGACTTGGTTAATGGAAGGGCAAGATTGGCAGCCAAATATCCTAGAATATGGATGATTCAGATGCGATAGAGAGGGAGGTAAAAGGGATGGAGGATTTGCATTACTGGTCAAAGAGGATATCACAACTGTGCTGAAGGAGGGCAGATGGAGGGCTTGAGCAGTGAGGCAATATGGGCAGAACTCAGAAATAGGAAGGGTGTGGTAACAATGCTGGGGCTGTACCACCCCCCACCCGCCATATTAGTCTTAAACCCTCCCCAACAGTGCTAGCAAAAGCATCCCCTAGGACATTGGTTCCAGTCCTGCCTACGTGTAGACTGTCCAATTTGACAAAGCCCCACCTCTCCCAGAACCGGTCTCAATGTCCCAAAAATCTGAAGCCCTCCCTCCTGCACCATCTCTCAAACCATGCATTCATTTTGCCTATTCTTTCAATTCTACTCTGACTAGTGTCTTGCAGATTCAGCAAAACTTCTCACTGTTATACTCTTTGGAATGACTGTTATACTATCATTCCCTTTGAAATAAAGGCCAGCATTTCATTTGCCTTCCCAATTACCTGCTGAAACTGAATGCTAACTTTTTATGATTCATGGATGAGGATTCCCAAATCCCTTTGTGCTGTAGCTTTTTGCAAGTCTTTCTCCAGAATTTGTTGGTCAGTGCACTGAGTGTAAGAGTTGAGGCGCATGTTGCGGCTATACAGGACATTGGTAATGCCACTATTGGAATACTGTGTGCAATTCTGGTCTCCCTGCTATAGGAAGGATGTTGTGAAACTTGGAAGGGTTCGGAAAAGATTTACAAGGATGCTACAAACATCTTTATGTCGGAGGGTTTGAGCTATAGAGAGAGGCTGAATAGACTGGGGCTATTTTCTCTGGAGCATTGGAAGAGGAGGAGTGTGATCTTATAGAGGTTTAGGAAATCATGGGGGAGCATGGATAGGTAAAAGACAGGGTGGGGGGGGAAAAAAAAAAAGAGGGAATAGGTTTAAGGTGAAAGGGGAAAGATTCAAAAGGGACCTAAGGGGCAAAGTTTTCACAGAGTGTGGTGCATGCATGGAATGAGCTGCCAGAGGAAGGTGGTGGTGGCTGGTACAATTACAACATTAGAAAGGCATCTGGAATGGGTATACGAGCAGGAAATGTGTTGAGGGATACAGGGCAAATGGGACTAGATTTATTTAGGATATCTGGTCCACACAGTTGAGTTTGACCGTAGGGTCTGTTTCCGTGCTGAAAATCTCTATGACTCTATTTAAATAATATTCAGCTCCTCTATTCTTCATGCAAGTGCATAACCTTATATCTTCCCACATTATATTCCATCTGCCAAGTTTTTGCCTACTTGCTTAACCTATCTATCTCCCTCACCACTTTTGTTCCAATCTATTTTTGGTTCATATGCAAAATTGGTTACACACATTCATTTGCAAGTCATGAATATATATATAGTAAATAACCATGGCCCTAGAACTAACCCTTTTGGCACTCAACTCCATTCTAAAAATCGCCCCTTATCCCAACTCTTCTATTAGTTGTCAAATCTCCTATTTATGCGAATAGACTACCACCATGGGTCAGATTTTAAGAGCTGCTGTTGACACCTCTTATGCCAAAGGCACAACCAATGGTCAGCTTGTGCAGTGAAACCAACAGCAGCAGTGCCTGACCCTGAAAGTGTCTTAATGCTCAGCGACAGCAACAAGAAAGTTTCCACTTGTCAGCTCACAATTCCACAAAAACAGTCCAATCATTCTGACCAACACCCTTAAAAAGTCCAGGAAGCCAGAATCACAAGCAAATACTTGCACAATATTTAAAAAAAAACGAAATGCTTTTTGCTAGTAAATCTTCATTCTAACCCCAGGAAAGAAAATTACAAGATGAATCTCTTGCTGTAAATTTAACTTCAGTATCAAGACACACAGTGCTGAACCATTTTATTGCACTTTCCAGATTTTGGGAAAACAGTCCGAGATCAAAGTATCCGCTTCATTCTACATCCTTATTACATTGATACTGCATTCATTCTCTGGATACAAATATTGCTGGCGAGGTTGACCTTTGTTACACGTCCTGCACACCCTCATGTCCCATTAAGCTTTCTACAAAAGAAGATGTATCTGAGTAGCTTGCTAAACCACTTCGCACAGCTGTTAAGAGTTAATCTGTGTAACCGAAGGACGGACTGACTGCAAATGCTTTGTTTGACCAAGGTTTATTAAGGTTCACTGGTTATGCCCCAAAATCAGACAACCTGGTTACCAGGCAGAATGACAGCATAAACATTATACACATGGCAAAAAACATTCGGAAGAATGAGGAGAAATAGACAAGGAGGAATTTGCAGGTCTCTGGAGGAAGAGTAAAGAGACTAACCGGATTGCTCTCTCAAACAGCCAACGTAGGTTTCCTTCAGTGCTGAATAATGCAGTTAATTTTAAAAAACCAACAGACTGAGTTCACTAAAGTCTCAACACAAATTTGCCAATCCTACTTACCAAAATATTCTGAAAACTTGTCAGCATTTAGAGTTGCACTCATCAATATCACCTTCAGATCTGGCCTAAAAGGCAGGATGTCCTTCACAATTGTCATCAGGACATCTGACTGCAAACTCCTCTCGTGGACCTCGTCCAAAACAAGGTGACTGACAGTAGATAGAAGACTGTGGAAAAAGATTATTTTTTTAAACTAAGTGTTATTAAGACTGCGCCAACTATATTATTTTGAGAGACAAATTGGAATTAGAGAGTAAGTAGGTGATGCTTGGAATTGGGGATATATAATTAAGAATTTATCCTGAATAAAATGAACTATATACCATAATAATTAGTTCTGTACTTACGAGTCTGACTGTAGCCACTGGAGAATGATTCCAGTCGTGCAGTACAAGATGGAACCTTGTTTCCGTGGCAGGCGGCTGTTAAGCAAGACAGAAAATGTTTAAATAAACATTGGAAAACATACTTTCCATCAAACAACTCCTATCTAAGTCAGTTGTATAAATTAACTAAAAGTATATGTTCTGCACGTAAAAGGTTTCTTGTGAACCTTGTTGTAGATTTTCTACAAGTTGTGTTTAATTGGCTCATTCAGTCTCTATCACCTGTAGCAGTCTGTATCAACTGATACAGATATAGAAATTCAATAGCAACAGCGCTGAGTGGGTACCACTCATCTCAGTGTCAGAATCGTGCAGGTTAATGTGTCACTTTGTGTCTTGACCGCTAAAGTTTAGGCGGACATTCTAGTGCAACACCAGCACAGCCCATAAACCATTTTACAGATGAGATGTTAAACCCAGGCCCTGTTTGCCCCTTCAAGAGTACATAAAAGATCGCAAGATACCATTTCAAAGAGGAGGAGGGGAATTCAGATTAATTTTTATCTTCCAACCAGCAGTTTAAAAAACAGATTATCACAGCGCTGCTTGTGGGACAACACATCATGTAAACAGATGGTTGTATTGAGTGCAAGTTCCATTTATATGTATGCACACCTAGTGGTCTAACTCAAACACATCAGGTTAATATTATTGGACAACTGGTAGCTTAAATATCTGGTTACACAACTAGATAAAGATATCCACAACACAGTTAGCCAACATCAAGGCCATCAAATTAGTTGCAGGTACAAGGACCTCAGAATAATGAATTGGGGAGGCCGAGTATATAAAAGGGAAGTTCCTTTGAGAGCCAGGACGACAGAAGCAATCATTCCATATTTCAGGAATTCTTTCAAACAGTTATTCATTCCCAGGATGTAGGCATTTCTGGCTAGGCCAATATTATTGCCCAGAGGGTAGTTAAGCAAAAACCACATTGCTGTAAGTCTGGAGTTGCACATAGGTCAGGCCAAGAGGATGGTAAATTTCCTCTCCTGAAGGACGCCAGTGAACCAGATGAGGTTTTTCTTTCCCTGATGGCTGACTGTGATTACCTGATCACCATTATGTCAGCTGTTGATTCCAGACTTTATTAAATTCAAATTTCACCATCTGCCACAGTGAGATTCGATACCAAGTCCTTGGATTCTCAATTGCTTGCCCAGTGACTTTTCACTGTGCACTGGCACAGTGGCAAAGAGGCATGACAATTAGAGTATATAGAGATTAAATCAATGGGTGGGCTCAGGTCCAGAGAGAAAGCAAATTCAATGCAAGAATGGATGAAGGGAGACACTTGAGAAAACTCCCTTGTTTTCCTTAAAAATAGTGAATAGGTCTTTTATGTTCACCTGAACGTGCAAATAGGGACTTGATTTGGTATTTTGAGTGAAAGCATTCCATACAGTACAGCACATTCTCCAGTACTGCTCTGAAATGTCAGCCTATACTTCATGCTCCAGTGGGACTTGAACCAACAACTTCCTCAGTGGTAGGAGTGCTATCAGTTGATACAGACTGCTACAGCTGATATAGACGGAATGAGCCATTAAACACAACTAAGAAAGTCTGGCATAATCCTGATCAAATCCACAAAAAAGATTCACAAGAAACATTTTATGTGCAGAACATTACTTTTAGTTAATTTATACAACTGAACTGAAAACATCTCAGTCAAACTCAGGACATAATGAAAAGCCAAATATAGTTTCATTAATCAATGCAAGGGGTCATCATTCCACAGGAAGAACAGCGAAAAGGAAGCAGAGCTCAAAATCCAATCTTCGCTTCTACATTTGAAACGACATTGCACTATACGTTGCACTATAATTATTCCATTTACACAATCAACTTTATGATCAGTCCTATTTGCAGTTTCTTAGTCAATACATGGCTCACGAATGACATCAAGATGATGGATTATGTGGTCATTATCATATTTTATGTCTGCAGGAACTTTTAAAAATAAACGTACTTAGTTACTCTAAAGCACTTTGGAAAACCTTGAGGTTATAAGCAAGTGCACTAAACTAACACTTGGAATGGCGAAAAGCTAAGACAGGCTCAACTAATATCCACAAGTTCAGAAGAGAGATTTTTATTCATTCATGGATGTGGACATTGCTGGTTGGGCTATTGCACATCCATAGCTGCCCTTGAGAAAGGGGTTGATGAACTTCTTGAAGAAATTTCTTTGGTGTGTTAAGGAGGGAGTTGCAGAATTGTGACCCAGTAACAGTGATAAAAGAGCAATGCATTTCCAAGTCAGGATGGTGAGTGGCTTCAAGGGGCAAATGTAGTTGGAGGTTTTCCCATGTATTTGTTGCCCTTGTTCCCTCTAGATAGGGGTGATCATGGATTTGGAAGGTGTTATCTAATGATGGTGGGTAGGGTTTGGGGCCTGGGTGATGAGTGACTCACAGCAGGATTACTAGCCATGGACCAGCTTTTTGTCATCACAATATTTATGTGAATATCCCAATTTGGTTTCTGGTTAGTGGTAACACTCTAGATGCTGATAGTGAGTATTCAGTGATGGTAATGCCTTCAAATCGTTATGGGATGATCGTTAGGTTGACTCTTGCTGTAGATGGTCACTGCCTATGTGAGATCAATATTATTTGCTACCTGCCAGCCTAAGTTGGAATATTGTCCAGTTCTTGCTGTATTTGGACATGAACTGTTTCAGTATATGCAAAGTCATAAATGGTGCTCAACATTATGCAACCAGTAAACATCCCCACTTCTGACTAGAAAGACATTGAAAGTCATCGATGAAGCATCTAAAGATGTTTGGGTTAAGGCACTATCCTGACAAACCCCTGTAAAGATGTTCTGGAGCTGAGATAACCAACCTCCAACATCCACAACCATTCCTGCTTTACACTGGTACAACTGGTACAACTACGATCAGAGACATTTCCTTTTCCACTTTTACTCAGTTTACTTGATGCTGATTTTGGTCAAACATGGTCCTGGTGGCAAAGGCAGTCACTTTCATTTCACCTCTGAAGTTCAGGTCTTTGGTTCAAGCTTGAACTAAAGTCATGAGCTGAGAAGCCCAAGCAAAACCCAAACTGAGCAAGTGCTGCTAGACAATGTTAATGACTCTTTCCATTACTCTCCTAATAGCCGAGTAGAAATCTAGGCCATTTTCCAGTATTGTGACCATACTGGTACACCTTAGCTACAACTGCAAGACTGGAGCACATCTTCAGTACTTTCCCTGGCATGCTGGCAGAGCCAATAGCCTTTCTATATCCAGTATCTTCAGCCATTTCTTGATATCATGGGGAGTGAATCAAATTGGTCAAAAACCTGCAACTGTTGCTATGGACTTCTGAAACAGATCAAAATGGATCATCCACTTGGCACTTCTAGCTGAAGTTTGTTGCAAATACACTAACGCGGTGGGCTCTCCCATTTTAGAGAATGGGGATATTTGTGAAGCCTCCTCTGCTGATGAGCAGCTTAATTTTCCCGCACCATTCATGACTGGATGTGACAGGACTGGCAAACTTAGATCTTATTAGCTGGCTGGAGAATTGCTTATTCCTACCTATCACTTGCTGCTTACCTTGTGTTATAGCTTCACCAGGCTGACTTGTCATTGCTATATCTGCTGGTGCTGCTCTTGGCATGCTTTCCTGCACTCTTCATTGAACCAGAGTTGATCACTGGCTTGATGGTGCAGAGGAACGAAGATAAGTCAGGACTTGAGGTTACAGATTATATCAGAGTACAATCCTGCTGCTGCTGACAGTTCACAGCACCTCATTCATGCCCAATCTTGAGTTGGCAAATCTGTTTAAACTCTATCCCATTTAGAAAAGCAGTAGTGCCTCATAACACAGAGGATATCTTCACCATGAAGACGGGACTTTGCCTCTGAAAGGACTGTGCGATGGTCACTATATCAAGGACAAATACATCTGTAGCAGGTCAGTCTGATAGGATGAGATCAAGTACTTTTTACTTTTTAATTTCTTCACCAATTGCCACAGACATGGCAGATCCAGCAGGTGAGTCCTTTACGACTCATTAAGCTCAGTCAGTAGCAGTGCTGCTGAGCCACTCTTGGGGATGGAGAGTGAAGTCCCTTTCCATCCTCAGTGCTTTCTCCAAATGGTGCTGATTCATAATCAGCAAGATGTTTCCTTGACCATGTTCTGACCTGGTGCCATCAGGCTTCACGGTTCCACAGTCAGTGCTGAGGACTTCCAGTACAATCCCTGTTTGGCTGTATATCACACAGATACCACATCTGTACTGATAGTGAGACAGGGCATATCCAAGGTGACTGATGGTGTTGTCTGGAACATTGTAAGTATGATTCAGAGAATAGGCTATTGTTTGGCAACTTGATCAAGAAGCAACTGCATCTGAAACATAAAAGATCCTGAGGGTCTTGACAGGATGGATATGCAAAGGATGTTTCCTTCCTTTTCTGGTCGCCTTATTTTAGTAAAGATGTGGAAGTTTTGGAGAGGGTGCAGAGGAGATTTACCAGGATGTTGCCTGGAATGGAGAATAGGTCGTACGAGGATAGGTTGAGAGTGCTAGGCCTTTTCTCATTGGAACGGCGAAGGATGAGGGGTGACTTGATAGAGGTGACTTGATAAGATGATCAGCGGAATAGATAGAGTAGACAGTCAGAGACTTTTCCCCCGGGTACAACAGAGTGTTACAAGGGGACATAAATTTAAGGGGAAGGGTGGAAGGTATAGGGGGAGTCAGAATCATTGGTGACCTTTAAGCAGCAATTGGATAGGTACATGGATAGGTGCTTAAGCTAGGACAAATGTTCGGCACAACATCGTGGGCCGAAGGACCTGTTCTGTGCTGTATTGTTCTATGTTCCTAGAACCTAGAACGCAAAGTTGCTGTTTAAAAATAACAGATCATCTATTTAACACAGACAGATGAGGAGTCTTTTTCTGAGAATTGAGTGTCTTTGGAACTCTGCTTTGGAAGGAAGAAAGTCTTTGATTATTTAAGGCAGAGATTAATTGATTCATGATAAGAAAGTGGGTGAAAGGGAATAGTGGAGGGGGGGAAAAAAGAGAGGGAGACAGAGTGGGCGGAGTCATCAGATCTATGATTTCAATGCAAATTCTTTCTCAATGTGCACAACTGATGTTTGTTTTCCCAAAGCAGAATGCCAGAGTTAGAGAGATGTACAGCACAGAAACAGAACATTCAGTCCAACTCGCCCATGCCGACCAGATATACAAGACAAATCCAGTCCCATTTGCCAGCATTTGGTCCAAACCCCTCTAAATCCTTCCTATTAATATACCCATCCAAATGTCTTTCAAATGTTGTAAAATCTTGTAATTGTACCTGTCTCCACCACTCCCTCTGGTAACTCATTCCATACACACACCACCCTCTGCATGAAACAATTTGCCCCTTAGGTCCCTTTAAAGCTTTCTCCTCTCATCTTAAACTTATGCCCTCTAGTTCTGGACACCCCACCCCAGGGAAAAGACCTTGTCTATCTACCCTATCCATGTCCCTCATGACTTCATAAACTTTTGTAAGATCAACCCTCAGCCTCCGACACTCCAGGGAAAACAGCCCCAGCTTATTCAACCTCTCCCTATAGCTCAAACCCTCTAACCCTGGCAAAATCCTTTTACAACTTTTCTGAACCCTTTCAAGTTTCACAACATCTTTCCTGTAGCAGGGGAGACCAGAATTGCACACAGCACTCCAAAGGTGGCCTAACCAATGTCCTGTACATTTCTATTAAAGATGTCAATTGAGAAGTACTGTGTATATACATCAAGCAATTCCAGACAGTGATGTTCCAACAGGAAGCTTATTTCTTGAGTGCTCAACAAATACAAGCAGTTTTTCTCTTCGTCAGGCCATGTATTAGTTTACAGATCTATAACCAGCAAAACAGGCAGGATAACAATAGTGACTAGAGGAGTAGAAACCAAGTCACCTAGTGCTGTTCCGCATTTAGTTTGCCTGATCACAAACCAAAAGGAACTATTTGATCAATGGACACGCTCAAATCACCTGACATGTACACATTATTGGGCGGCACCTGACGCTTTGAACTAGAGTTGGTTCTGCTAGAACGCGAGTTTCTTCAATGCAGATTGGCTATAACACAACTGAAGAATTTAGACCATTATTTGTAGAATGCAAACTTTTCTTAACTGTATTGGCTACAATGCAATTCCAGTCCCATTGGTTTGGAGGGTGCTGCTATTACTCTATTTTCTTATAACACGGATTGCATGGGAACGGAACTATCATGTTATATTAAAACAGACTGTACAGCATCTGGTAACCAAGTTCATCCGTGGCACAACTGAAACAGAGTTGGAATTAAAAGGGTCTATCTTGCATTGGCAGGTTGCAAGCAGTGGGGTATAGTACTTCAGGCCCCCAGGAATCATTTGGAGGTGGGCTAAATGTAATACTTACCAATTTGCAGATGATACAAAACTAAGTGAGAATGCATGTTGTGAGGAAGATATAAAACAGGATTTCAATTGAGTTATAATGAAATCTTGATGCAACTGGAGAGAAGTGGAGTTAGATTATGTACTGTATGCAAATTGGGCTCCTTATCTCAGGAAGGATACTATTGCCATGAAGGGAGTGTAACAAAGATTCACCAGACTTGATTGCAGGATGGCAAGACTGCCCTCCAAACAGAGTTTGGGCAAACTGGGCTTGTATCCTCCATAACTTCGAGGAATGATTCACAACAATTTACAAAATATTTAATGGGATAGATAGGTTGGATGCACATGTTTCGCCTGGTTGGGAAGTCTAAAACCAGGGGGCACTTCAACGAAGTGCAATGTCACTAAGGGGACATGGCAGGTAAAAGGCAGTGAAGTGATTGATCAGCTCTGATCGTACTGAATGGTGGGGCAGGCTCAATAGGCTGAATGGCCAACTTCTATCCTAATGAACAATTCACGAGCACTAATCATGCCTTAATCCAACTCCCATGAGTTAACAAACAGGTGGCACTAACCTCTGTAACCTGATCTGGTAGCCAGTACTGTTCCCTTCACCGCAGGCTTCAGCTCTTTCTGCTGCGACCCTCTCAGCTATCTGAAAGTGCAAAAATAAAATGACACTTACAGGCAACAATAAGAGTAGGCCATTCAGCCCTAACCTTACAGCCTTTGCTCCATTATTTCACAATATTCTCACCCAAACAAAATCCACTGTTTTCAGTCTTGAAAGGTACAAAAGAGCTCCTGGGCTGACTTGCTTTGCACTACCTACTGAAAAGGTGATTCCTCATTTCACTCCTGCATGCCCTGGCTTTAATTTCAAGTTTTTTTTGTGTGTTCAAATCCCTCCTCAGAAACTTCTCTGTATCTACCCAATGGAATACACAGTGCGGTGATGGCAATTTCACAGGAGCAGTAGTCCAGAGGCAGAGGAGAATGCTCTATTGATACAGGTTCAAATCCCATCACGGCAGCTGGGGAAGTTCCATTCAATGGATGCATTCTGGAATCATGAAGCTATCATTACCTGTCACAATAATCCATCCAATTCACCAATACCTTTTAGAGAAAGGAATTTGCCAAACTTATCTGGTCTAGCCTACACGTGACTCCAGTGTCACATTAACGTGGTTGCCTCTTAATTGCCTCTGAAACATCCTACCACTCAGTTCAAGGACAATTTTAGATAGGCAACTGCTGACCTTGCCAGCGATACACTCCCAGAGAAAATTAAAAACATCAATGAATCTTAATTCTCCACGAAGAAAAGAGCTTTACAGGGTGAATTGAACTGCAATAGGTAATGTTACTTACTGCTGCCATTTAAATTGGACCATGCAAATCCACATTCGCTTTTTGGGAACATTGCCGTTTATGTCAGAACATAAATGACCAGACCTCACTTGTAAACAGGCACTGAGATTACAGAATGGTAAACTTAGCAGCAAAACTATTTCAAAGCTAACAACACTTTAACGCAATAGTTAGTATTGAGAAAATGACACCACTCCAGGCTATAATCTTAGGATTTGCAGGAATTTGCCCCCGAAGAAGCTTATATGTTTCAATGAGGTCATCCATCATTTTTCTGAACACCCATGAGTACAAACCCAACCTCCACAACCTCCCCTCTTGAAGCAGTCCCTCCAAACCTGTGAGCAGCCGAGTGAATCTTCTCTGGACTGCTTCCAATGCCTTACATGAGGAAACCAAAACTATGCATGGTATTCCAGCTGTAGCCGAATTAGCGTCTTAAAGCTTTAGCTGTAAGACTTCTCTATTTTTGTACTCCATTCCCTTTGAAATAAAGGCCACTATTCCATTTGCCTTCCCTATCACCTGAACTTCTCGGCTAGCTTCGTGACTAAAGCTTGAGGACCTCCAAATCCATGCTGTAGCTTTTTGCAACCTTTCCCTATTTAAATAACATAATCAGTTCCTCTATTGGTCCTGCTAAAGTGCACATTATGGGGTCCAAATAAATTAACTTGATGCTTTTGTGTATGTCAAAGTTAAGGACTGCTTTAGTTTAGAAAAGGCATCTTTCAATTATTACAACAATTAAAAATGCATCATTACTTATTCTCATTATACTAAAATGCTTCCTCAAAGATCAGTTATCTGCTTGAATTAAGTTTTTTAAAAAAAGTCTGTGAAGTGCACTACCAATTTAGAAGACAATTTCTAAATTGTGCTCATACATTCATATTTTGGAAACTGAACTCGTTCTAAATGCCAGTGCTTGATCTGTGCTGCCGGATGGTAACTTTGCTCCGCGGTGCACTAAGCATCAGTTACTGGAGCGTAGTGTGAAAAACCAAGGCTTGTATGCAGCACATGGGCCACAGGCTACTGTCTGGACATCCTAGCCAAATCAAGTACTTGAAACAAACAAAAGCCAAAACAATTAGCCAGACTTACCGAGATTGCACTGATCCGTCGAGGCTGGGTACACACAACCCTGCACAGAGAACCCTTGCCTTTCTCAATGTAGTCATCCAGAATGAACTGGGTCACCTGTGTGGTTTTCCCGCAACCTGTTTCTCCACTTATGACAAGCACCTGATTTTCATTGATCAAGTCTATAACTTCCTGCAGTGCAAATGTGGTATGAAAGAAAACACAAGGTTAGTCAAGGCCTACATTCAAGATACTACGGTGCTCACACTCAAATTATCATTGCTCATTATTCAATCTGATTATTGTAGGATCCAATTTCTTGCCTCTGCATGAAGCCTGTCAATGCAATTGTGCTACTTTTGGTTTCATTCCTATTGGCGCTATCTTTCAGATAAGACATTCAACTCAGGCCCCTGTCTGCCCCTTTAACAGGTGCAAAGGATCCCACAGCATAACCTGAACAATAAGAGGAAAGTTCATTCCAGTGTCCTGACAAAATATTTATTACTAATTCAACACCTTTAAAAGAATGGTTGGACCTTTATCTCAGTGCTGTTGGTGGGACAACACTATAACTTTTGTGCATTTTCTTTTTGTTTTGCTTTAAACAAGGTGGTCTTTCACTAAAGCACAAGCACACAATGCTGTAGATTTGAGTTTAACAATTAAGCAATCATTTATTCTCCCAATGAGAAGAACAAAATAGAATAAACCAAGCTATTTACATACAACTCAAATTTAAAATTTTTGAAACTCATGGTAAAATACAATCCTAATGATTCCCCAACAGCACCCCTCCTCAGTACTCATATGGAGGGGGAATTCCCTTCACCACCATATCCTACAGGGTCTTATTTAACTGTGGCTTCAATTCCCAGTCTCAAGAATCTGATGGGCTATTCAAATCTTCATATATCTGATCTTCAATGTTCCACGCTTCAAATAACTCATTCAGGGTTTTAGACCAACCCCACTTTTTATCTGAACTTTCAAACTAAAACTAAACATACAATGATGGATGTTATTTCTGAATGGCTCGATATTGTCTCTCTTCTTCAGGCACAACTGTCTGGTTTTAGCCATGACTTCTGCCAATCTGAGCTGAAAGGGCTTTCTTCAAGGTATCAGTGTCACCTCCCCAAGTCAAAAAAAATCCAGATTCTTCTAGCCAAAGCCTAATGAGCGATACCAGACCTGGTTCTGTCTCGCAAGTAAAAACTCTCCCAACAAAAATAAAATCTCATCAGTCTCCACCAGCACTCCCTCTGTCATATTGCATTTTAAACGAAATGGTCATGGCTACTTACAAATTTAATCAATAGACTTCTATTTAATCAATAAAATCAATAGACAAAGACCAACACACCACTAGCTCACAATCCAATCTCCAAACAAAATGATACTAAAATAAATATAAATCACACACCTTATGTTTTCATTTTTCTTTGGGGAGCTGTGATCTAAGTTTCAGAAGCATTTATTACTCAGCAAAACTTACGTTTAGAACTACTTCCATGTCGCACTAACAGTAGTAATATATTAACATTAAGCATACAAGGAGTTAATCAGCAACTATATTTTGCATAAGTCTATGTGCACTCCATCACTCTGTCCTTCTAAATGTGCTTTTGATAAAGTGCCCATTGTTAAGGTTTGTTTTCCAGGCTCATGAAAAACTTTCAAATTATATGGCTGCAGAATTAAGCTCCACTGAATAATTTTAAATTCTTAGCCCAAATTTTTCCAAGAAAATTAAAGGATTGCGATCAGGATAAACAATGGAATCTTCCACACTATAGGTGACAAATGCTATAGAGCCAAGATTGAAACATCTTTTTCTCCGCTGTAAATTAATTTTGCTGACATGCAGTCAGTTTCATTGAAAAATCAAATCACAAGCCATTCAATCCTCATTTTGTCATCTTCCAACAAACAGCCCCAGTGTCACTGGCATTGACAGCCAGTTTGAATGGTCTTGTGTAATTCAACACAATTAAAAATCAGTGTGGTTGTCAGTACAACTTTCATGTTTTCAAAAACACTGACACTTTTGCATTCAATCAAATGTTTTGCCTCTCTTCAACAAACCTATTAAACATGCAGCAATGAAGTCCAAAACAATCTTGCAACAAAAACCACTCATGCCAAAATTAAACAAAAATCAAGTATTTTGTCTTTGGCACAGGAAATTCCAAAATAGCCTGCACTTTAACATTTTTTAGGTGCTGCTTGGCCTTGATGCAGTGTAGCCCAAATAAATCAGCTTTGCCGAGGAAAATGCACACTTAGCCAGATACATATCCAAACTGGTTCTCTGTAGCTGCTCAAACAGTTCAGCCAAAGATGCAAATGTTCCTACTAGGTTTGGCTACCAACAGCCTAATTGTTGATGTAACTAACAGTTAAGTAATCCTTCAACAACATTACTAGTTAATTGTTGGAACACTGATGTGTTTTCATTTAGAGTCATAAAGATGTACAACATGGAAACAGACCCTTCAGTCCAACTTGTCCAGACCGACCAGATATCCCAACCCAATCTAGTCCCACCTTCCAGCACCCAGCCCATATCCCTCCAAACCCTTCCAATTCACATACCCATCCAGATACCTTTTAAATGTTGCAATTAAACTAGTCTCCACCACTTCCTCTGGCAGCTCATTCCATACATATACCACCCTCGGAGTGAAAAAGTTGCTTCTTAGGGTTCTTTTATGTCTTTCCCCTCTTACCCTAAACCTATGCCCTCTAGTCCTGGACTCCCCGAACCCTGGGAAAAGATTGTCTATTTACTGTATCCATGTCCCTCATGATTTTATAAACCTCTAGAAGGGCAACCCTCAGCCTCCGACGCTCCAGCCTATTTAACCTCTCCCTATAGCTCAAATCCTCTAACTCTGGCAACATTCTTGTAAACCTTTTCTGAACCCTTTCAAGTTTCACAACATCTTTCCAATGGGAAGACCAGAATTGCATGCAATATGCCAACAGTGGCCCAACCAATGTTCTGTACAGCCGCAACATGACCTCCCAACTCCTGTACTCGATACTCTGACCAATAAAGGAAAGCATACCAAATGCCTTCTTCACTATCCTATCTACCTGTGACTCCACTTTCAAGGAGCTATGAACCTGCACTCCAAGGTTTCTTTGTTCAGCAACATTCCCAGGACCTTACCATTCTGTGTATAAGTCCTGCTAAGATTTACTTTCCCAAAATGCAGCACCTCGCATTTATCTAAATTAAACTCCATCTGCCGCTCCTCAGCCCACTGGCCCATCTGATTAAGATCCTGTTGTAATCGGAGGGAAGCTGTCCACTACACCTCCAATTTTGGTGTCTTCTGCAAGCTTACTAACTATACCTCTTATGTTCACATCCAAATCATTTATCTAAAATAATGAAAAGTAGTGGACCCAGCAGATCCTTGTGGCACTACACTGATCACAGGCCTCTAGTCTGAAAAACAACCCTCCATTACCACCCTGTCTTCTACCTTGTGCCAGTTCTGTATCCAAATAGCTAGTTCTCCCTGTATTTCAAGAGATCTAACCTTGCTAACCAACCTCCCATGGGGAATCTTGTCGATTACCTTACTGAAGTCAAGTGCTCTGCTCTCATCAATCGCTTTGCTATTTCTTCAAAAAACACAATCAAATTTCAAACAGCATGACTTTCCACTGATCAACTCTACCCAATGCTACAAAAGCTGATTTTTTTGGCTATATTTGTTAATGGAACTTGCTAGTATCCTTTTGCTTTTGTGATATTCATACATGACTAATTTGTTCAAAGCATTTTCCAATTTCGTAATAGAATACAAGCCCACTTTTATTATCGTGTTGACATTACGAGAGGCTTCACGACCTTTGTGACCCACCCTGATTTGGCTCCATCATGATTGTTTATGTTCAGCTACCTTGATTTGGTTCAATAATATTGTCCATCATGCACTTAATCCCCTCACTTGAGCTAAGCCCTCTCGATTGAGTCTATAAAGATGTCTCAGTTAATGCATCCACCATATTAGTATCACAATGAGCAAAACCATTTTTTCTGGCCTATTCAAAGAAACGGATATAAAATTCTATAATAGCCCTCTTAAGTATAACTGCAAGAGCGTCTTTGAAAGATAAACCATAAGCACGTCATCTGTCATCGTATATATTTAATAAATTAATATTACAAGCACTGATTGTCTCTCCTCCAGTACTCACCACATATTTAACAACTCTCAATTTCTTTTTGATTTGTTAAGACCCCGTGAACCTTGCTTTTAATGATTCCCCAGAGAAAGATAAAAACACAAATACAGAGGAACTTTGATTATCTGGTATTCAATTAATTGAACTTCAGATTTTCGACAAAAGAGTGCAAGGTCCCAATGCGCGGCTGACTGTGTTACTCGGAATTCGATTACCCAAACGAAATACACCTGCTCCTGTGTCCTTCAGGTAACAGAGCCCCTTCGGTACCTTAGTTGCAGCAGCAAAATTTCAAACTTTAAAATTTTTATCTGTTCGAGGTTTCACTGTTATGGTCATTTCAGATGCTTTTTAGCCAAATTACATCCATTGGCCAAATTCACTCAAATTCGAAATACAGACTAGAAGCATAATTTCTGAGTCTCTGGTTGAAGAATGTTTCTTTAACTTAAAAGGTGAGTCTTTTCACTTCCTGCCCAAATAGTAGTTCAAAGCACTAAATCCTTGGACTCATTAGGAACATCCACAATGGAGAACAATAACAAAAGAATTCCTGACAGTAAGTTCTAATCATGATCAAAATTTTATATCACATTTTCAATGCATCTTGGAACTGTGAATGATAAGCAAAAGATACAAACTGCTTTATTCATAAACTTACCACATTTTCATGCAATCCTGGCTAATAATCAGGTTTGAAAAATGTGTTGCTGGAAAAGCGCAGGTCAGGCAGCATCCAAGAAGCAGGAGAATTGACGTTTCGGGCATAAGCCCTTCTTCAGCCCTTCCTGAAGAAGGGCTTATGCCCTAAACGTGGATTCTCCTGCTCCTTGGATGCTGTCTGACCTGCTGCGCTTTTCCAGCAACACATTTTTCAGCTCTGATTTCCAGCATCTGCAGTCCTCATTTTCTCCAATAATCAGGTTTCAATATTTTAGCCTGTGTTTTCCTAATACCCAAGTGTCCAACCTTTGGAATTTCATGAGCCACGCATGTAAAATACAATACTAAGATGCAACTACTACTTGATGAATCACTGTTCATTCCTCATCTGCTGGTGTTTGAAGTAGTTTTTGTTTTCTCATTAACATTTTGCTTTTCAAGAAAGAACACTCTGATATGGATACTGATTCAATTTCTAGTACAACTCTATCAATGCTGAATCAGTTTGTGGCATTATAGAAGATGGGCTAAATACACCACACTCATTAGCTTTACCTTCATCCTTTTCAGTTAAATTTCTGAAAAATGTATCCAATAACTAAATTTCCAAAACATCTCCCTGCTTCATAGAATGAATGAAAGAAAATCTACGGGCCTGAATCTAGCCACACCAGAGTCCGAAACAATCCGCGTGTAGCTCTCGTAACACTGCAGCTTTTTTGTTTAAATATCTCTGCTGGTCCTTCCGTCATCCTTGTTGACGCCAATTTCCTAGAAATTGCCTGGTCATTTCCAAGAATGAAGTCAAATGCTTCGATTGGAATTGGTTTCACAATATCCAATAATATTTCATCACGAGACTGGTTTGAAAGCTCTGTGTACCTGTAAAACATTCTGTGATCGCTCTGGAACATCAAAAGTGTCATCAGCCAGTATCAATGACCAGCTTGTTCAAGTGTGTCTCAATTTTTAAATGGCTTATCTCCTTGATTCAAAGCAAAAGAAAATATCTCCTCTTTTTGAGATAAAAACTCAGACCCTCCAAAAAGCTGATTTTCCTTGCCAATATTTACAAAAAGAATTTGCATGACTACCCTGAACTATTTCTCCCTTCTTAGTAACTTCAAACAAAATATGTTCTTTGTATTACTGCCAATATGAACATCAATTTCCTTTTCAAATGTCCTGCTTTCTGAAGATTCCTCCGACATTTTACAATTGCAATCCATCTCTCATTTAACTTGCAGCAATCGGCTTTACTATATCCAGTTTTACTACAGCGGATGTCAATTGATTTATATTAGGGCTTGGATTGCAAAACTTCTCCTTGATTATTTTGGCATACTCCTACCTGTTTTCTAAAACTAGCATCTCTTCCATCTACAGGTTTACTTTGCCCTTACTTCCTTATGAATTTCCATATGATCATCTCCCCAGCTGTAAATGTCTGTGCAAGATTACCTCTTAAAAAAAGATGGCTGTCTGTAAATATAAAAAATCCAACTCAATTGCTCATCATTAGCAAAGTTACTGTCGTTAGATTAATAACCTTTACTATGACTGCAGCTATGGGGACCATCAATATATACTACAAAACAAATTATTTAAAGGAAAGATGCCAAAGCCCTGAAGCAAAGGCAATGGAGTTTACTAGAATAATAGCACGAATGAATGATTTTAGATTCATGCAAAGATCAGAAAAAATGGACTTATTCTCATTGAAGCAGAGAAGATTAAGAGACGATTCTATTGAGGTGTTCAAAATTATGAATAATTTTCACAGGGTACAGAAGGATTTATGTTTCCACGAGTTGGTACTTCAGTAACTAGGGGTCACAATGTCAATATTGTCAGCAAGACAGCTAGGAAAGAGATAAGAAGAAACCTTTTACCATATATACTAGAGTAATAGTCAATCTCTTGTAAAAGTCGATCCTCTATTTTTTTGGCCAAATAATCTGGAACTTTTCATATATCTCCTGTAAAGTCCAGCCCTAGTTCTTCACAGATAACAGATCAATGTTTATGAGTCAGTGTGCCAGCGATCACATTACGCTACAGTTTGCCAGTTGTTTCCCTCCGCTCCCGGTCTTCCAGTTCGTTGGCTGTTGTGTTCTGCTCCATGTGTACAGAATTACCATAATGCATTTTTTCTTTCTGTATTCGTTTACAGATAAATTGGGCTGCTGCTAATGTTACGGTATGAATTTTGACAGGCATGAGTTTCAGCCCCTCAAAAATAGTATCCACGTAATAAATTTAACTTAAAAACTAGTAAAAAAATTGGACTATCACTCGAGTATATATGGTAATTCAGTGTCGTTAGGATTTCAAATACACTGCCTGGGGGAGTGACAAAGGTAGGTTCCACAGAGACATTTTTTTTTTAAATAAAGTGCAGGATATATATTTGAAAATGACGAATTCAGAGGGCAATGGAGAATGAGACCAACCAGCTTCCTTCCATACTGTGAAATTCTATGAGGTATATAAAAATAAACACTATGGAGCCAAATTACCTCAGTGTTACCATCAGATTGAGGGAGTTCCCTGGGAAAGTCAGATCTGGTGCTCCAGCCAACTTCATGGCTTTCTTTGATTTGTAGCATATACTTTCTAAAATACAACAGCAAACTGCCCACTTAAGATAATTAATACAAAGATAAATCACTTACTTTCTTCATACCGTAAGAAGGGAGTTTCTCCCGAAATCGCTGGAGAAAATAAAATAGGAATAATATAGATTAAGAAGTTACAATGTTACTGCCATCATATATAAACATCTAAAGCAAGGAAGTTAGATTCTGACTAAAGTGCTCCACAGTTGTGAAATAAATTCTATATGTCTAGTTTTTACAATGTCAATCCAATGTTTTATTTTGGCTAATTGGATTCAGACTGTGGCCAGCACCAGGAAAAGCAAAATTAAAACCCAGAAATAAATATATTGGAAATAAAAAAAAGCAATTCATTAGTCAGTCACAGATTTCCTTCACCACTGTTGTTTCTGCTTTTAACTGCGGAATTCCCTCCCTAAAAAGCTACATGTTTTACGCTAGGTGGTTTAGTACCAAATCCTATTTTTGTTTAACCATTGCTGTGAAGCACATTGGGACTTTTTAATGGCTATATTGAAGGAACTATGCAAGCGAGAGCTGTTACTGATGTTTCTGTTGCAAAGAGAAATTAAACAGTCCAGTTTTAGACTCTTCAGCTCGTATTATTGTCAGATTTTTCCTCTTTACAGAAGTTGACAGAATGTCACAATACTGCCACCATTTTCTGTGGGAAATTTCAGCTTGGTAGTGCTTGCAGGTTCTTGAAGCTTTTACTAAGATATATTCAGATCCAATTGGTACCTCTACGCAAGAGCTTTTCAAAGATACTAAAATTTAACCATTAAAAAATATCTTACTGAAGATTGCTCATAATTCTGATCATCTGGTTGTCTAGTTAAAATAACACTAGATTCTATCAAATGTTACTACAGACACAACATAATTGATTGAGTGGTCTCCTGGTACGTTACATGAACTGACCATGAAGTCATCGGCAGCGTCTTCAGACATAGCAGATGATGATATGGGACTAATTGGATACTTCTTTAAAAGAACTAGCATAGGCACAATGGGCCAAAGGACCTCTTATTATATGTGATTCTAACTCTAGTTGAATGACATTACTCTGAAAATTGCCTTTCAATTGTCTCAGTAAAATTTTTTAATCTCCTTTCTATTTCCTGCAAGAATTCTATGTGCTCTGAAAGAAGCTTTTGAATTATGTACAGCTGTGTGACATAGATGACTACCAAGGAACCGTCGTGAACTCAATTCACATGGACCACTTACAAACAGACCAAAGATGATTTTTGTTTGTGAATCTGGATGAATTTAAATCCCAGGGTGAAAGTAGAGTGCATTTAACCAACTGCAACAGCCAGTATATAAAATTTCCTTCTGAACAGCTAGCAACTCTACACATCATATCACACTGGTAATATGGAATGTGTTACAAATCACTGACACTTTTTTGGAGAGGAAAGAAATACAGGATGACAAACTATTAAGGGTTGGGCTTCACAGGTTAGACCATGGTGTGATTATGTTCCCCGCCATTTATTTTTTGTGACATACCATCATCTTAACTGATCAAAACACTAACATTATTACCTTCATATCCAAGTATCTCAAGCTCGATTTCTTCTTCATAAGGTCTTCCCTCAGTTCTTCATCCAAAAACACATCCTGAGTAATGGTCTCAAAGAGGTACTCTAGATCAGCACTGGTCTCTGGTTTAATTTCCTTGATGGTTGATGTAGAGGGACATGCACTCCTGTGGGTTGTGGGAAGGGGGGAGAAATAATATTCAGAAACCTATCAAAAGTTTGCTAGAGAAAGTAGTGAGTTAGAAAACCAGCTAATCTGCTTCAGTGATGGTGGCGGATAAATAAAGAACAACATTTTTATTGTGCTTTCCATAACCTCAGGATATTGCAAAACATTACACAACACCAAATTTTTTGAATTGTTGTAATATAGGGAAAAGCAAGCCAATGTGAAAGCAGCAAGGTCTCACAAACATTGTGGACATAAGTAACCAGATTATGTGTTTTATTGATGTTGGTTGAAGGCTATATCTTAATTAAAAAGTCAGAACTCCCTCCTTTTTGAATTCCGCCATGGGAACGTTTGCACCTGCCTGAACAGGCAAACAGGTCCAGGGTACCCTTGCCAATCTTTCAGCCAAAACGTAGCAAATCAAATAATGCAGTTCTCAAATTATTTTGAACCAAAGTGCCAGCCTGAAATATGTGCAGAGACCCGCAGAGGAAAAACTGTCATTAATAAGTTACATTGGACAGACTTATTTGGAAATGTAAATAAGTGAGTACCTGAATAGGTAGGTTAACATTATAGACAGACACTCCATCTGTGTTAACCACTTCAATATGTATTTTAAACATTTGCTGTTTAATTCCATACTTTCAGCACTTGCTTCCCCCAACCCTCACAAAACCCATCAGATTTCACCAAAACTAAATCAACAATGCTCACTCTTGCCCAACTGCCCAAAAACAGATCTCCCCTCAGTACAGATTCCTTCACAAACATCTGTCACCTTCCCCTTGAGGATTCACTGGCAAAATGCATTAGATGCTAAAATAAATTCAGCCTTGCATCCCAGGAGGGCATAGTGCACACACCCTTATCAGCCAGGTCTGCGGTGAATCCCATATCATCCCTCAGTGTTCAGGCCAAGATTAATAGAACAGAAGTTCATATTTATCCAGCTTCAACATGTCAGGTTAAGACAAAACAAAGGAAGTAACTTATCACCGCACTGCATAAAATATACTTCCAACCAAATTAGAGTGGCATCTGCATCCATCTGGAAATGGTAAGCAGGAAAGGAGGGCAAACATTTAAAGTAGACAAATAAAAAGTGGACCAAGAACAACCTCACAGTAAATTTAAAAGCCTTTTAACTAGACCAGATATGGGGACAAACACCTTAGTAAGTGTCCTGGAAGTTCCTACAATTTTTTTAAAATATGAATCATTCTCAAATGTGGGCCTCACTGGTAAGGCCATCATTTAGTACCCACAAGTTGTGGGTATGAAAGTAGAGCTCTTGAACAAGAGTGGTTGATCTGAAGAATAGTCCCATTATGTTGGAAGGCAGGAATTCCAAGATTTTAACCCAGCACTGAAGGAAGTCGTGTTAACCTCATGTGCCTGGTGCTCTTAATCTTCATGGTTGTAGAGATTACGTTTGGAAGGTGCTTCTGAAGAACGCTTAATGAATTGCTGTAGTACATCTTGCAAATAGTACACACTGCAACCACTGTATGCTGACGGTACTGAGAGACAATGTTTCAGGTGACAGATGGATTATTGCTGAAACAGACTGCTTTGTCATACACAGATGTTTAGCTTCTGGGCTGCTGTTGGAGCGCTACTCACTATTAAGAGTATTCCCTTAACTACGATTGTGCCATCTAATGGTGGTCAAGGTTTATGGAGTCAGGTGGTGCAATACTCGTTGCAGAATTCCCATCTTCTGACTTGCACTGTGTAAGGGGTGGTACACAGTTTCTGTTCAATGCTAATACCTTGGATGTTGATCGGAACATCTTGTTTACATTTAGACCAAAATTGTAATGAGATATGGTGTTGAGAGGTTCTTGCCTACCCAAACAGAGCACAGTGAGCAGATTATTGACGACTCAGTGCCACTTGACAACAATGGAACTTTTCATCACTTTGTTAATGATTAAAAGCAAAATGTGAGCCAATGAAAACTGAACTGAATATAGTCCTTTTTGCAAACAGGACTTATTTATGCACCAAAAGAGGTTTGGTGATCCATTTTTTAAGCAAAAGGTTAGTATCAACTTTTACCCAGGTAATGTTTTTGAGGGATTTACTTCTAAATAAAAGGTAATGTGATAGTGAGTTTTGAGAAGGTAATGTGATGTATGGAAAAACTTGATCAGTGCCCTCAAATACATACGTGTTTATGAACATTCAAAAACCACAGCTGAAAAGATTCCTTTATCCAGTCTGATGAATTTTCAACTGGCCATTTGGCCTCTAGTCTTTCATGGAGCACGGTACTCAGTTCGAGATCTGTTTTTACTACACTCAGCGAACAGCAGGCAAACAAAATGTACTATGAACAAAGTGCACCCACCAAAATCCAACTGTCACATTAAACCTGAATTCACTCTCTGACATGCTCCCACTTCAGCGAGCCTCATCAAACCACTAAAATGGAAGCACTGACACTGGCTGGGCCTGTGATTTCAATGCTGATCAGGGGTTGGGGAAGGGAGGATCACGCCACTGGAAAACGTCACACTGTCTTTGATATGGCACAGGAAATTTACCAAGTTTGCTTGCACGTGTACTATTTTCACGAACAATGAATTGAGACAGACGAAGGCGCTTTTAGCCAAAAATCAACGGCGACTTGGGCACATGCTTCATCAATCCTCAAGTAGACCTTTGATCACACAAAATCTTTTAGTTTAGCTTTGTCTGCAGCATGCTGCTTCCACAAATTAGTATGTTGGAGTCCTATCTTGTAGCTGCATCAATCAAACACCTCATTTTTAGGTATGCTAAATATTGCTCCGAGCATATTTAGCATGTCCTGTATGTCTCACTGAATTAGGGTTAAGTGTTACCTTTTTTTAAAAAAATGGTGACAGTAGAATGAAGAAAATCCTAAACCATAAAATTACAAATTATTGAGAAAATGATGCCTTGCTGAATGTGTTATGAATCGATCTTTTGTGAGGCAATGCAGCAAGGTTGAGACTAACCCTACTCTGAAAGCAAGATTTGTAGACCTCCCCAATAGAGTTCTGTTCTTTGGCTATGCTCATTCACTTAGTGGTATTCAGCAGGGAAGGCAGGAGGTGATGACCAACAGATTTCTTTGCCCCAGTGTGACTTTACCATGAGACTTGGAATTAATGTCCAACTCCCAGAATCACTTCCTCTCTATTGTACTGCAGTGTGTTGCCAATGGTGCAGGACTGAACCAGGGATTAGAATAGTAGGGATAGTTGGGACTGTAGCTGTGAGATATAGGAACACAGAATTTAGGAGTAGGATTAATGAGATGATTCAGCCATCGGGTAAATTGCATCATTAGAACATAATTGACCTGGCTCTGGTCTCAACGAGTATTCTCTCTATTGTTTCACAGTGGTGCATAGATTGGGAATAGTTGAAGCCCCAAACTGATCCCTGTTACGTCACTTGTTGCAACTGCAAACCAGAAAAATCTCCATTAATCTCTATTTGTTAGCCAATCCCCCCATCTACGTTCGCATGTTACTCCCTACACACCTAAATACACAGCAACCTTATCAAATGCCTTTTGGAAATTCAAGTACACCACATTTTCTGGTTGCCCTCTGTCACCTACCATGTTACTCCCTCTAAAAACTCAAATCGATTTGTTAAGCTCCTGTTCCCTTTCACAAAGCCATGGTAACTGCCTGACGTTATGATTTTCTATGCATCGTGTTAGTCTCCTTAATGGATTCTAACAATATATCTATGACAGATGTTAGGCTCACCAGCCTATAGTCATTACTCTTTGGTATTGCTGATTTGGTGAATATTACTTTGTCAGGTTGTTGCTTGAGAAATCGGTGGTACAGATCTCCCAAATTTGATATGAGTTCCCAGATGTTAGTGAGGACGACATTGTAAAGTTATCTGTGCAGACTGTACTTTTGTCATATTGGGTATATGGATCGATACCAGGAAACCCATCCGATTTATTTATTGCTCATTTTAGTCGTGGCTAGAGGGCTTTGCCCACAATGTTCCCTCCAGGTTGATGTATGGAATACCACACCAACCCAGGAATTAACATGGGAAAAGGGTACATAACTTTCAAGTGTGACTGCTACATTGCCTTGAACTAGTCTCCGTATGACCTTCCTGTAGCTTACTGAAAAGGAAGACTTTTTTTTCAACAAACCACTACACTAATGTGTGTACCCCAATAGAGGATTGAATGCGAAATGGCTATATTTTAGAGAAACACTTTGAAAATAAAAGCTGATCTACTTACCTCCAGTTCTTGCTAGAGTCGGCTGACACTGAGGCACGCTGATCTTTGTAATCACCCCGTGTCTGGACAGAATTCAGCAGTCGGGTGATGTGCTCCTCTCTTGCTTCATCCATCTGCACAACTGCCCTCTACAATAAGGCAGAAAGAGCAGAACAATATTGGTAAACATGCTACCTCAATTAAACTATAGCATCTTGAATATGCAAAGAATAATTAAAATTGTTAAGATTGCCAAGTTTGGGAAATGTTAACTGTGTTTCACTTTCCAGAGATGCCAGCTGGCTATTTTTCTGCTGCACCTTCTGGCTTTCAGAATTCCAGCAGTATTCTTCTTTTATTTGAGAGCACAATTAAACGATCAATCTACTAACTGTAGTAATCATAAGTGGAACACTTGTTCAGGGGTCAGTTAGCTCAGTTGGCTGAACAGCATGAGATCAATGTCGATATTAATATTAGGCCCTGCCTTTTCATCTTCACCCCTCGCCTGAGGTGTGGTGACCCTCAGATTAAACTTATCACCATTGTCTCTTTCTAAGGACTTAAAACAGGCTCTGAATTGAATTGAATTTATTGTCACGAGTACCGAGACACAGTGAAAAGCTTTGTCTTGCGAATCATACAGGCAGATCACACATTTAAATAGCAAAGATAAGTATGTAATAGGTAAGTAGCAGCAAAAACAAAAACACAGGTACAGGCGAATGTTAAGAGTTTGCAAGTCCATTCAATATTCTAACAACAATAGGGTATAAACTGTCCCGTGCTCAGGCTTCTGTACCTTCTCCCCGATGGTAGTTTGTAGAAAAACATTGCCAGGGTGGGATGGACCTTTGAGAATGCTGGCGGCCTTTCCTTGACAGTGGGCCTAGTAGATGGACTCTATAGATGGGAGGTTGGACTTTGTGATTGTCCGGGTCGAGTACACCACTCTCTGTGACCCATCTCTGATCTTGAAAGATACAGTCGCCATACCAGGTAGTGACACATCCATATAGAATGTTCTCGATGGCCATCTAAAAACATTGGCAAGGGTATTCACCGTCATAACAAATTTCCTCAGCTGCCTGAGGAAGAAGAGATGTTGGTGGGCCTTTGTAACCAGTGCATCAACATGAAGAGTCCAAGAAAGCTTGTTGTGGATGACCACTCCCAGGAGCTTGACACTCTCCACTCGTTCCACCTCTGTGTTGTTAACGTGTGGGGGGGGCATGAGTAACATCCCGCCAAGAGTCAATAATGAGTTTTTTAGTTTCACCAGCATTGAGAGCTGGGTTGTTTTCAGTGCACCATTTTTCCAGGTCTTCCACCTCCCATTTGTAGTCTGTGTCATCACCATCTGAGATTCAATCGACTGTGGTGGTGTCATCAGTGAACTTGTAAATGGCATTAGTCTAGTATTTAGCGATGCAGTCATGGGTATACAGGGAGTACAGTAGGGAGCTGAGTACACACCCCTAGGGGCTCCAGTTAGTGAGGATGAAATATTGAGATTATGGCAACTTTTCTGTTTTAATTTGCTGAGGTAACTACTGAAATGGCGGAGGAAAATCAGGAAAAAGAGACAAAATTACAGTGAGGCCTTTCAGAAGAAAAATTAGGAAACACTCCCTCACATTAAAGATTTCACAATTGTTTTTTGAAATTCTCTCAGGAACATGGACGCTGTTGGTCAGGCCAATATTTATTGTGCATGGTTATCCTTCAGCAAAAGATAGTGAGCTGGTTCTTGAACAAAAGATAGTGAGCTGATTCTTGAACCACTGAAGTGCTGTAGGTACACAACAATGCCACTGGGGAAGGAATTCCAGAATTTTGACACAGCAACACTGCAATAAACAGCGATACATTTCCAAGTCAGGATAGCGAGTGACTTGGACAGTAATTTGCAAGTCGTGTTCCCATGTATCTGCTATCCTTATCCTTCCAGATGGAAGTGGTTATGGGGTTAGAAGGTGCAGTACAATTAGCTTTGGTCAATTTCCACAGTTCATCATGTAACCAGTACACACTGCTCCTACTAAGCATTGGTGAAATGAATGAATGTTTGTCGATGTGGTGCTAATCAGACAGATTGCTTTGTTCTGGATAATTTAAAGTTTCTTAAGTGTTGTCAAACTGTACTCATCCAAGCAAGTGGGAAGTACTCCATCACACTCTTGACTTTAGGCTGTAAATGGCGAACAAGCTTGGGGAGAATTACTCTCAGCATTATTCCTAGCTTCTGAAGTGCTCTTGTGGCCAATACATTTATGTAGAGTCAGGAACATAGAACATTACAGTGCAGTACAGGTCCTTCAGTCCTCAATGTTGCACCAACCTATGAAATCAAGCTGAAGCCCATCTAACCGACTCTATTCCATTGTTGTTCATATGCCTATCCAATGACCATTTAAATGCCTTTAAAGTTGGCGAGTCTACTACTATTTCAGGCAGTGCGTGCCACTCCCCTACTACTGAGTAAAGAAACTACCTCTGCCATCTGTCCTATATCGATCACCCCTCAATTTAAAGCTATGACCCCCCATGCTAGCTATCACATCCAAGGAAAAAGGCTCTCACCGTCCACCCTATCTCACCCTCTGATTATCTTATATGTCTCAATTAAGTCATTCCTGAAGAAGGGCTTATGCCCGAAACGTCGATTCTCCTGTTCCCTGGATGCTGCCTGACCTGCTGCGCTTTTCCAGCTCTGATCTCCAGCATCTGCAGACCTCACTTTCTCCTCAATTAAGTCATCCCCCAACCTACTTCTCTCTAACGAAAACAGCCTCAAGTCCCTCAGCCTTTCCTCGTAAGATCTTCCCTCCATACCAGGCAACATCCGAGTAAATCTCTTCTGAAGCCTTTCCAAAGCTTCCACATCCTTCCTATAATGGAGTGACCAAAACTGTGCTCAATACTCCAAGGGCAGCCGCACCAGAGTTTTGTCCAGCTGCATGACCTCATGGTTCTGAAACTCAATTCCTCTACCAATAAAAGCCAACACACCGTATGCCTTCTTAACAGCCCGATTAACCTAGGTGGCAACTTTCAAGGATCTATGTACCTAGACACTGGGATCCCTCTGCTCATCTCCACTCTTAAGAGTACTCTGCCTTCCTGTTACTCCTTCCAAAGTAAATCACCTCTCACTTTTCTGCCTACTAAACTCCATTTGCCATCTCTCAGCCCAGCTTGGCAGCTTATCTACGTCCCTCTGTAATGTACAACATCTTTGGGCACTATCCACAACTCTACTGACCTTATGTCATCTGCAAATTTACTAACCCATCCTTCTATGCCCTCATCCAGGCCATTAATAAAAATGACAAACAGCAGTGGACCCAAAACAGATCCTTGCGGTACACCACTAGTAACTGGACTCCAGGATAAACATTTCCCATCAACCACCACCCTCTCTGATCCAAACCATAAATCACCCTCAATTCCACGCCTCATATTGTGAAATAGCCTACCTTGGGGAACCTCATCAAACACCTTGCTGAAATCATATGCACCACATCAACTGCTTTACCCTCATCCACCTGTTTGGTCACCTTCTCAAAGAACTCAATAAGGTTTGTGAGACATGACCGACCTGTCACAAAACCATGTTGACTATCCCTAATCAACTTATTCCTTTCAAGATTATTATAAATTCTATCTCTCATAACCCTTTGCCCACAACCGAAGGAAAACCCCCTGGTCTATAATTACCAGGTTTGCCTCTACTTCCTTTCTTGAACAAGGGAACATTTGCTGTCCTCCAGTCTTCTGATACTATTCCTGTAGTCATGATGACATAAAGATCAAAGCCAAAGGCTAAGCAATCTCCTCCCTGGTTTCCCAGAGAATCCTAGGATAAATCCTATCCAGCCCAGGGAATTCATCTATTTTTACACTTTCTAGAATTGCTAACACCTCCTTGTGAACTTCAATCCAATCTCATCTAGTAGCCTTAGCTCAGTACTCTCCTCAACAACATTGTCTTTTTCTCATGTGAATACTGACAAAAGGTATTCATTTAGCGTTTCCCCATCTTCTTTGACTCCACGCACACCTTCCCACTATTACCCTTGATTGCCCCCTAACCTTACTCTGGTCATTCCTAATATACCTACAGAAAGCCTTAGGGTTTTCCTTGATCCTAGCACCAACAACTTTTCATGTCCCCTTCTGGCTCTTAGCTCTCTCTTTAGGTCTTTCCTGACTAACTTGTCACTCTCAAGCACCCTAGCAGAGTCATCACATCTCATCCTAACATAAGCCTTCTTCTTCCTCTTCACAAGAGATTCAACTTCCTTAGTAAACCATGGCTCCCGTGCTTGACCAGTACATACTTATCAAGGATCTGCAGCAGCTGTTCCTTGCATAAGCTCCACAATTCAATTGTAGCCATCCTGTGCAGTTTCCTTCCCCATTCTATGCATCCTAAATCCTGCCTAATCCCTTCCACCAGCTAGAATCTTGCCCTGCGGTATATGCTAATCCCTTTCCATCATTAAAGTAAACATAACCGAATTGTATCCTGAACAAAGAGACCTTGGAGTGCAGGTTCATAGTTCCTTGAAAGTGGAGTCGCCGGTAGATAGGATAGTGAAGGCGGCGTTTGGTATGCTTTCCTTAATTGGTCAGAGTATTGAGTACAGGAGTTGGGAGGTCACGTTGTGGTTGTACAGGACATTGGTCAGGCCACTGTTGGAATATTGCGTGCAATTGTGGTCTCCTTCCTGTCGGAAAGATGCTGTGAATCTTGAAAGGGTTCGGAAAAGATTTACAAGGATGTTGCCAGGGTTGGAGGACTTGAGCTATAGGGAGAGGCTGAACAGGCTGGGGCTGTTTTCCCTGGAGCGTCGGTGACCTTATAGAGGTCTACAAAATTATGAGGGGCATGGATAGGGTAAATAGGCAAAGTCTTTTCCCTGGGGTCAGGGAGTCCAGAACTAGAGGGCATAGGTTTAGGGTGAGAGGGGAAAGATATAAAAGAGACCTAAGGGGCAACTTTTTCACGCAGAGGGTGGTACGTGTATGGAATGAGCTGCCAGAGGATATGGTGGAGGCTGGTACAATTGCAACATTTAAGAGGCATTTGGATGGGTATATGAATAGGAAGGGTTTGGAGGAATATGGTCCAGGTGCTGGCAGGTGGGACTAGATTGGGTTGGGATATCTGGTAGGCATGGACGGGTTGGACCGATGGGTCTGTTTCCATGCTATACATCTCTATGACTCTATGACTTCCTGCTAAATACCATAATGTAGTGAACTGTAATAGCAGGTACAATTCGTCTATTAAGCCAACACGGGAAATCCTAAAAATTGTTAGGTGATATGATTTGTAATGTTGCCATAAAATTCTGGTTTCGGACATGGGCCTTCCAAATGACTGGATAAAACCAGGATGCACTTCCCTCTCTCAAACAAAGGTAAAAGATCCCACTGTAACAAGAGGATGTTGGAGTGGAAAGACCTCAAATGTTCTGATCAACATTTTCCCATTGAGAGAGATTTGTTGGGTCATTTATCTCACTGTGCTCAGTAAACTTTCACAAAGTGGTCACTTCACTTCTGTACACATATGATGACAATTCAAAAGTAATTGGTTTGAAGCCCTTTGAACTAATCTCAGGAAAACGTCAATGCAATTGATAACAATGTAACAATGGATAAGCACTCTTTTCCCATTGATGTTGTGATATATATTGTATCTGTTAATGAGGGATCTGTGGGCAAGATGTAAGTTGGGGGCAGAAGGGGAAGTGATTGGAGGGAGATAACAGGGGATGGAGGGGTAAATGAATTGGATTAGGGAGAAGGGAGTGTGTGGTTAGGGAATGCGTTGGACAGAGATGGGGACTTAGTGAGTTGCAGGGGTGTGGGCGAGGAATGGTGGCATGGATGGCTTTGTGCGTGGGAAATCATGTCTCACAAACTTGACTGAGTTTTTTAAAGAGGCAACAGAGGGTTGATATGGACAGATAGGTGTGACCTATATGGACTTCAGTAACGCAATTGACGAGGTTCCCCATGGGAGACTGATTTGCAAGGTTAGATCACACAGAATAAAGGGAGAACTAGCCATTTGGGTACAGAACTGGCTCAAAGGTAGAAGACAGAGGGTGGTGGTGGAGGGTTGTTTTTCAGACTGGAGGCCTATGACCAGTGGAGTGCCACAAGGATCGATGCTGGGCCCTCTACTTTTTGTCCTTAACATAAATGATTTGGATGCGAGCATAAGAGGTACAGTTAGTAAGTTTGCAGATGACACCAAAATGCGAGGTGTAGTGGACAGCGAAGAGGGTTACCTCAGATTACAACAGGATCTGGACCAGATGGGCCAATGGGCTGAGAAATGGCAGATGGAATTTAATTCAGATAAATGCGAGGTGCTGCATTTTGGGAGAGCAACTCTGAGCAGGACTCATACATTTAATGATAAGGACCTAAGGAGTGTTGCTGAACAAAGAGACCTTGGAGTGCAGGTTCATAGCTCCTTGAAAGAGGAGTTGCAGGTAGATAGGATAGCGAAGGCGGCGTTTGGTATGCTTTCCTTTATTGGTCAGAGTAGTGAGTACAGGGGTTGGGAGGTCATGTTGCAGCTGTACAGGACATTGGTTAGGCCACTGCTGGAATATTGCGTGCAATTCTGGTCTCCTTCCTATCAGAAAGATGTTGTGAAACCTGAAAGGGTTCAGAAATGATTTGCAAGGATGTTGCCAGGCTTGGAGGATTTGAGCTATACGGAGAGGCTGAACAGGCTGGGGCTGTTTTCTCTAGAGTGTCGGAGGCTAAGGGGTGACCTTATAGAGGTATACAAAATTATGAGGGGCATGGATAGGATAAATAGACAAAGTCTTTTCTCTGGGATCGGGAAGTCCAAAACTAGAGGGCATAGGTTTAGGGTGAGAGGAGAAAAATAAAGAAGAGGCCTATGGGGCAACTTCTTCACGAGAGGGTGGTACGTGTATGGAAAGAGCTGCCAGATGAAGTGGTGGAGGCTGGTACAACTGCAACATTGAAGAGACATTTGGATGGGTATATGAATAGGAAGGGTTTGGAGGGATATGGGCCGGGTGCTGGCAGGTGGGACTAGAT
>NC_057722.1:66518212-66532579 GCF_004010195.1 Chiloscyllium plagiosum | reverse complement strand
TGAATAATGATCACAAAATCATTCTCCCCAACAGGATCCCCCTCCAATAGCCCCACCCCCAAAATAATAACCTCAAGTCCATTACCCCTAACAGGAGCCCTTTCCATTACTCCCTACCCCAGAATAATGATCTCGAGACCAGTCCCCCCAACAGGAACCCCCTCCACCCCCAGAATAATGATTTCAAGATCATTCACCCCCAATAGGAACTCCCCTCAATAACAATGCTGTGGGTCAGGAGTCGTAAGTAGGCCTCACCTGGTAAGGATGGTCAGCTTCCTTCCCTAATGGACATAAGGGCACTACATGTGTTATTCTGATAATCGATTTGTGGTCCTCATTAGACTCTTAATTCCAGATATTTATTGGATTCAAATTTCAAATTCTCCCATCTGCCGTGGCAAAATTCAAACCACGGTTCCCAGAATATTACCTGAGTGCTGAGATTAACAGTTCAGTGATGATACCAGTTGGCTGTCACCACCTGTCATATCAAAACCATCTTGCATGACAATGCATACATATATCAAATTATCTTTCTTATATCACCAGAGTGTATTCAAAACAGTTCCATCCAATACTTTTGGCCCTGAACAGTGCCCAGTGCACTGCAGGTTACCCTGAAAGGGAAAGGTGTCTCAAAATTTAAACAACAGGTGAAGCTAGCTGTTTCATGCATGAAGTAAAGGCACACCAGTTCTTCCTCCATTAAAAGGATGCTACCATCAAGCCAAAAAGATGTTTTGCCTTCCAAACACATGAGAAGTGTAATATTTGACTTCCAGTGCCAGTGTGGTGTCAGGTAAGTAGACTACACATCCCAACAACTGCTGGGTTATATCAAACGATACATCATAATAATCATTTTTATGGCACTTATTCCCAACCAGCTTGTGTTTGCAAGCTTCAGAAAAAAATGTATCTATGATTCTGCAATTAGAAATCATTTATTAAATAATCTGGACTGTACTCAGGGTTACACCAGAAAGCAATTATGATCATCAGCTGGACTCAGTGTGATGCTTTTGTGACAGGGATGTGTACATACATTGCACCTTTGTCAAATAATGAGGTCATAGAAATAGCCAAATACTACTGGATCCCCACGACAACATCCAAACCAATCAGAAACTATGTCCCTTGTCTGGGAATTAAGATTAACAATAACTGTTCCTGCTGTATTTCCATATCAATTATGGTCCAATCAATCAATACCTTTTTCTAATTCTGTAGAAATAATGCCTTTTGTTTTCAAATCTATGTTTTGCATCCTAATTTTGACAAGTGCAAGATGAAAAGCTTCAACATCTGGACTCTCTTGAGCAATGTTTGATTACTGTGCTACCAAGCATTTATTTACATTTTTGGTTCTTCCAACCTTGCATTGTGCGCATTATATTTCATCTGCCATGTTCTTGTCCAAACATTAAGCCTGACCAAATCCTTCTGAAAACATTGTGTATCTTCCCTCCATCACACATTCTATGAGATTATGCCTGACCTCAAAGTTCTTTTACTGCTGCCCCTTTAAGTCAGAGACGTTTCCAAGGTATCACTATCAGGATATAATAAAAGATCAATGTTAACCAGAGCTAGTGAGGCAAGTCTATCAATACTAAAATAACTAGTGTTATTTTAGAAAAGGATATTACAATTATCAAGTGAATTCAGATGGGTTCATCCAGAATGATTCATAGTTCGAATAATGAGGAGTGATTATGCAAATTGATCACATTCTTAGGGGAAAAGAGTGGGGTGAGAGCTGAATGATTGCTGCTTTTAGGATGTTGAAGAGACTAGATAGTTATTGTCGACCATAACCTTGTGACTAATCTTCTGGAATTTTTTGAGGATGTAATTATGAAGATGGATAAGGGAGAACCAGTGGATGTAATGTACCTGGACTTTCAGAAAGCCTTTGATAAGGTCCCACACAGGAGATTAGTGAGCAAGATTAGGGCACATGGTATTGGGAGCAAGGTACTGACTTGGATTGAAAATTGGCTGGCTGACAGGAAACAAAGAGTAGTGATAAATGGGTCCCTTTTGGAATGGCAGGCGATAACCAGTGGGGTACCACTAGGTTCGGTGCTGGGACTGCAGCTGTTTACAATATATTTTAATGATATAGATGAAGGCATGAAAAGTAATATTAGCAAATTTGCTGATGACACAAAGCTGGGTGGCAGGGTGAAATGTGAGGAGGATGTAAAGAGAATACAGGGTGACTTGGACAGGCTAGGTGAGTGGATGGATGCATGGCAGATGCAGTTTAATGTGGATAAATGTGTGGTTACCACTTTGGTGGCAAGAACAGGAAGCCAGATTACTATCTAAATGGAGTCAGATTAGGTAAAGGGGAAGTACAATGAGATCTAAATGTTCTTGTACATCAGTCAATGAAAGCAAGCATGCAGGTACAGCAGGCAGGAAGAAAGCTAATAGCATGCTGGCCTTCATAAGAAGAGGAGTTAAGTATAGGAGCAAAGAGATCCTTCTGCACTGTACAAGGCCCTGGTGAGACCGTACGTGGAGCATTGTGTGCAGTTTTAGTCTCCAAATTGGAGGAAGGACATTCTGGCTATTGAGTGAGTACAGTGTAGGTTCACGAAGTCAATTCCCGGAATGGCGGGACTATTATATGTTGAAAAATTGGAGCGACTGGGCTTGTATACACTTGAGTTTAGAAGGATGAGGGGGATCTGATTGGGACGTATAAAATTATTAATAGATTGGACAATCTGGGGGCAGAAAGCATGTTTCCGCTGATGGATGAGTCCAGAACCAGAGGACACAGTTTAAAAATAAGAGATAGGCCCTTTAGAACAGAGTTGAGGATAAACTTTTTTACCCAGAGAGTAGTGGGTATATAGAATGCTCTGCCCCAGAAGGCAGTGGAGGCCAAATGGAGGCCATGATCATAATGAATGGTGGTGCTGGCTTGAAGGGCCGAATGGCCTACTCCTGCACAAATTGTCTATTGTTCACAATGGTGGAATCTGAAGGTATGACCATGCTAGGGATACATCCAAAACTAATCTGTGGAAGCAATATTTCATTGAGTGGTTAATCAGTTGAAGATTCCCAATGAAATAGATTAAAGCAGTTAGTGTACATCCATTCAAAAATAAATTAAATAAACCTTTTCCAGAAAATAACATTTTGAGAAACAACATGTTGTCAGTTTTTATGGTATATGTTTGAGAGGACAAAAGCGATTTTAGACCTTTGGTTCCCAAAACTCTCCATGACTGGGTTTTTTTCATCCCATGTCTGAATTTGTTGTAGATTAAATGATAGACATTGCTTGCTCTGATCCATTGACAGCTCCATTGTGGTATGGTGATAGTGTCCTTACCTATGAACCAGAAGGACTAGGTTCAAGTCCCACGTATCTTATAAAATGTCTGAAGAGTTTGATTAAAATAACAATCACACAGCTTGAGATGACTAAGAAGTACTTTACCATCATGGATACTACACTTTGTTGATCAGACTCATGGATTCTGCCTGCCATGAAGTTTGGGTATTAAATTTTGGTCCTGCACTATTTAGAAACTCTTTTTTAAAAATTACTTTTCCATGGGTACCGTTAGCTGGGATAGCATTTATTGCCCATCCCAAATCACTCTGGAAAAGATGATGGTGAGCTGCCCTGTAAATTGTACTGCACTGTGTATTGTGAGCACAGAGCATCTTTGTCTTTGATGTACTTCAGTGTGAATTACATTTCATTCTCTGGAATGCCAATAAACTCTTTTATTTTCACACTAATGTAACCAATACTGATCTTTGTATTACGGTCTCAAGAATGGTTAATCTGTCTTTTCTTCTCAGAGATTCCATGACATGTGACTGCTGTTGTAGGTTTTACATTGTCTTGTTTGCATGGTGAAATCCATGCATTATTTATATTTACTACATGTTAATTCTGGATGTTAAAAAATGAGTTATACATGTACTGTAGACTGTATAACTATTGTAACATTGTATGACAAATTTTATTGTTCCTTGTTCAAAACTAGAGAACGTTGTGGCTTCTTGTTAGAAAATTCCATGGACCTCACACTTTGTCTACATTTTAAAAGAAAATACTTCCTGCTGTCCAACTAGATAGAACACAAATTTGGTGGCCTGGTCTGGGATTGTAACATACATATGCATTCTCTCCGTATACACATATGTAAATCAAGCTTGTGAACAGTATATTGGATGCACTTTGGTCTATTTTGTGAAGCAATTCCAGTAGTTCAAAGCTGCAATGCTTGTGTTCTATATCTTTGCCTCTAGAGTCATTCTACTCTCCTGAAGGCTTTAACTCATGCTGGAATGTCAGCAACCCACCAACATTTCAAATGAAACATACAAATGGTCACTGAATCACAAATGAAAAGGAAGTGTGGTTGATTTTACCTTGCAAAACCAAAACTGAGAAAGTGGTTAGTGAAACATATGGGATCGTGAGTTTTACTGACAAGAGCACAGTATCCAAACCACACAAGGAGGTTTTGATAAATCTTTTATAAAACACTGGTTCAGCCTCACTTGTATTAGTGTATTATAGTGGTCCAATAGGGGTATATTGACCATAGGATACAGGAGCAGAGTTAGGCTATTTGGCCCATCATGTCTGTTCTGTCATTCGATCATGACTGCTATGTTTCTCAACTCCATTCTCTGCCTTCTCCCCATAATCCTTAATTCCCTTACTAATTAAGAACCTATCTATCTTTAACTTAAATACACTCAATGACTTGGCCTGCACAGTCCTATATGGTAAGAAGTGCCACAGATTAACCTCCCTCTAGCTGAGGACATTCCTCCTTATGTTTTGATCAGAGTGGTGCTGGAAAAGCAAAGCTGGTCAGGCAGCATCTGAGGAGCAGTAAAATCGACATTTCGGGCAAATGCCCTTCATCAGGAATCCTCCTTATGTCAGTTCTAAAGGGTCAGCCCTTCGCTCTGAGGTTGTGCCCTCAGATCCTAGTCTGTCCTACTTATGGAAACACGCCCTCCACATCCAGACTCTCCAGGCCTCAATTGTAAGTTTCAATTGGACTCCCCTCATTCTTATAAATTTCATTTAGAACAAACTCACAGTCCTCAACCACTCCTCGTGTGACATGCCCTTCATCCTGTGGATCATTCTTGTAACCTTTCTCTGGACACCTTCCAAAGCCAGTGCATCCTTCCTTAGATACAGGGCCCAAAACTGCTCACAATATTCCAAATGAAGTGTGACCAGAGCCTTACATAACTTCAGCAGTACATCCCTGCTGTTGCATTTGAGCAGAATGGGGAGGGAATGGCCTGGTGTATTATTGCTGAATTGTTAATCCAGAGACCCAGGTATGTTCTGGGGACCTGGGTTTAAGTCCTGCCACGGAAGATGGAGGAATTTGAATTCAATGAAACAAATCTGGAAGTAAGAGTCAAATGATGACAATGAATCCATTGCTGATTGTCAGAAAACCCATCTGGTTCACTAATATCCTTTAGAGAAGGAAACTGCCACCCTTACGTGATCTGGCCTACATGTTACTCTACACCCACAGCAATGCGGTTGAGTCTAACTGCCTCCTGAGCAATTAGGGATTGGCATTAAATGCTGGCCTAGCCAGTAATTCCCTCATGCTGTGAATGAATAATAAAAATTGAAATGAAAGTTAGCATTGCATTTGCCTTCCCAACTGCCAACTGAACCTGCATGTTAACCTTAAGAGAATCCTGAACTAAGACTCCTAAGTCCCTTTGTGCTTCAGATTTCCAAAGCCTTTTCCCATTTAGAAAATAGTCTATACCTCTATTCTTCCTACCAAAGTGCATAACAACACACTTTCCCACATTTTATTCTATCTGCCATTTCTTTGCCCACCATCCTAGCCTGTCCATGTCCTTCTGCTGCCTCGCACTTTCTCAACACTACCTGCTCCTCCAACCCTCTTTGTGTCATCTGCAATATGGTCAACAACGCCCTCAGTTCTTTTGTCCAGATATTTAATGTATAACATGAACAGTAGTGGTCCCAAATAACCTCAGTGGAACTCTGCTAGTCACAGGCTGCCATACTGAAAAAAGATCCATTTATCCCTACTCTCTGCCTTCTACCAGTCAGCCAACCCTCTACCCATGCTAGAATCTTGGCCCAAGCATTATGGTCTCCTATTTTGCTGGCTCCCGCATAACATCTTGTCAAAAGCTTTCTATAAATCCAAATAGATCATATTCTCTGGCTCTCATTTGTCTAACTTGCTTGTTCCCTCCTCAAACAATTCTAACAGATTTGTTAGGCATGACCTCCCCTTGACAAAGCCGTGCTGATGCAGCCCTATTTTACTATGCACTTCCAAGGACTCTGCAATCGCATCCTTAATAATGAATTCTAAAATTTTACCAACTATCTAGGTCAGGCTAACTGTCCTATAATTTCCTGTCTTCTGCCTCCATCCCTTCTTAACCAGGAATATGACATTAGCCATTTTCCAGTCCTTTGGGAACCCTCTTTGACTCCAGTGATTCCTCAAAGATCACCACCGATGCCTTTATGATCTCCTCAGCTCTCTCCTTCAGAAGCCTGGGATGTAGTCCATATGTGGTCCAGTTGATTCATCCACCTTCAGACCTCTCATTTTCGCCAGCACCTTCTCTTTAGTGATTTCCACTGCACTCACCTCTGTCCCCAATTCACTTGAAGGTCAGTAAATTTTTAATATACATTAACCTGTCCAGCGATGTCTGGAATGCACTGCCATGGAGAGAGTGGAAAGAAGGAAACCTCAGAACCTTTAAAAAGTACTTGGCTTAACACATGAAGAGTTGTAGCAATCAAGGCCGTTGGTGTAGTGTGAGAAAGGGGCTCTAGTCCAGGTAGTAGTATATTTTTCATGGTAGAGACTCAATAAGCCAAAGGGCCTCTTTTGAAATGTCTGATTCTATGATTCCATATTATTACACATCTCTGGAGTAGGCGGGACTTGAACCCAGACCTTCTAGCTTAGAGATAGGGAAGGTACACCACTACATCCCTCGCTGCAGGTATTGTATTGGATGGGGGCAATGACAGCCTTAAATGGCTATGAACTTGAGGGAAGCAATGGCCTACTGGTATTATTCTTGGGCTGTTGATGCAGAGACCCAGGTAATGTCCTGGGCACTCAGATTCAAATCCCACAACAGCAGCTGGAGGAACTTGACTTCAATAAAAATCTGGAATTAAGAGTCTAATGATGACCATGAATCCATCTATTTGTTGTTAAAAACCCATCTGGTTCGCTAATGTCCTTTAGAGAAGGAAGCTGCCATCTTTACCTGGTCTGACCAACATGTGACTCCAGACACACAGCAATGTGTTTGACTCTTAACTGTCCTCTGGGCAATTAGGGATGGGCATAAAATATTGGTCTAGCCAGTGATGCCCTCATCCTGTGAATGGATAAAAATAAGAATTGCCATTTGAGTAATTACATGAATACATAACAGACTGAATGGGCCCAAGTGCAAGTGGGCCATCCTTCCGACCCTTAACATTTCAGACAGGTCGAGGGGAAAGGTCACTTGCTGGATTTTAAATTCACAGCATGGGGAGCATGAAATCCAGCCCCATGATTCAGTAGCTCAGGCAGATTCACTGTGACTGGTTTTACTGCTGTCCTCAACAAGATAATTCATTAAAGATTGGGCAAAAAGCCTAGTAGTATCTCGTCTCAATTACGCACTATCTGAGATATCCATGGACCTCCCAACCATTCTAACCAGACTTATATTTGCAAACCTACTTTAAAAAAAAAGTCATACTTACACACAATAGGACAATATAGTATTGCAGTTGAGTGAACTGGAAATTCATGTCAGAGCATTCATAAAAGCATGATATCAAATTCACTGAATTGTATTTATTAGTGATTGTTCTATTCAGTAATAAACATTCTACCTTCAACATCTGCTGCTCAGTCTATTATTTACGCAGAAAGACTGTCGTATTAATATTCGGTATCCATGTGATTGAAAATATATAGTGAAAGCAGAAAATCTAGCAGAGCTGTGGAGGAGGGATTTCAGGGCTAAAGTAGTTATGTACAATATTTTGAGAAGATTGATCATTTAATTTTCTTTCTTATGTGCATTGCATTTTTGTTAGTTCTATTCTGTCCTGGACTATTTTCACATCAACAAACACAGGAAATTAGCTTCAGTGAGCTGTAATCTTGTCAGTTTCTCATGCAAATTATGCCAATTAACATACTCCAATTTTATTTCAAATACTTCCTTGATAGGCTTATTGTATGCTATTTTTTTGTTAAACTGCACCTTCACAAGCTATGTATTGATCACTGACTGGAAGTTTCAAAAATTGTTTTTCTGTTTTAGTATAACTCTATCTGCATTTCTTTAAATTCAGGGCCCATAAAAAGCAAGATAGGGCTATGTGGGGTGCAAATGGGATCCACTCTTTACAAAGCTTCAAATCCCTTTTCGGCATGTCAGAGTTTCCACAATTTATTTGGGTCCAATTTTAAAAGTATTGACTGAACTTTCACGATATGTTGGGGCATGACACAATGCTGCTGTGAAGCTCCTTGAAACAATTTACTTCATTAAAGGTGTTATCTATGTGACTTTTGTTACTGTTATGGATCATCTTTGACAATGCAATGTTCCCTAATTACTGGACTAAGTTATAAACCAGGTAATTCAGCTTTTCATCGGATGTGAGCCTCTAATCTTGTGGTCCTGACAATAATGCTATCAATGGAGCAGGTAATAGCTCTAATAGAGAGAAGAAAGAATGAACTTGCTCTGATGTGACATCATTCATATTCTGAGGATATTCCATGTGTTGCACATTTAATGAGTTCCTTTCAAAGTATATTAGAGGATAATAATTTCTTTATAATTTTTTAAGAACAAGTTTGAAAAATGAATGACTTTACTGTGTTTCATCATTAACTATATTGGTTGTTACTAGTTTAGAACATTCATCATAAGACTACATGTAGAGTAAGACGTGGCTGCCTCTTCTACAGGTAAAGGAATACTTGAGAATCATTGGTGCTACTTATCCAGAATCCTATATGACAATTCTCCTTGAAGTCTGAGCTCTGAGAGTTGAAAGCTTATGTTTCATTACAAGGACAAATATGGATATCATACCTCCATTTGATGTAACTGCTGCCATTCAGTTTGTTAGTTGTTACTCCCTGTCAAGTACATCCCTGCCGTGTCCTGATCTTTATTGCAAAGGAAACACTTCCTTTGCTACAATGCCAATCAAAATTTTTTTAAAGCTGCCCCATGCTGTGATTAAAAAAGTCTGTCTCTTCCAACTGTGCAGTGTCTGCTTTTCTGGTTTATCCTAGCTCAATATTACTTTCTTCGAGACAAAACCAATTAGTGTATTCTATTTAATTTGCCATATGTGCCAATTCTTCAAGAGTAACATGCTTTCAGCCCTGAAATTCATCGTTCTTCAATGTCAATAGTGTCGTTATGATCAATGGCTGTGATTTGTAAGCACAGTTTAAGTGAACGCTGATTTATTCATGTAATTTAGTCATAATAATGTTCATTATAAAATAACTTGTAAGAACATATCCATATTCTTACAAAGTGTCATTAATACTGTTGTTAATCTATACAAAGTACAGCCAGATGTAACTCAATGGGTATCACTCTTGGTTGGTGTCAGGAGCTTGTGAGCTTTAAGCCCCAAGACTTGAACTCAAAGTTTTGCTTGACAGTGCCTGTTCAGTGCTGAGGATATTGCATAGTCAGAAGTGGTATCTTCTGTTGAAGCAAGGCCTAATGTGCTCTCACCCAGTATAAAGAATCTCATTTCACTATTCCAAAAAGAACAGAATATTCCCCTGATACATGCGTATTGGCTGACGTTAGAACAGTGCCTATACTTCAATAGTGTAAAGTGTTTTCAGGCAATTTGAAATATTGGAGAAAGCTATAAAAATAGAAGTCTTTTATATTGGCCAATTTTGCACAGCCAGATTACATAAATAATATGATCGAACCCTGGGCAAAATGTGCATCCTCCTTTGTAGATTTACCAATTGCAGCAATTAGGATGAGGCAATATGTGGAATTACCAGTGTTACCCACATGCCAAAGACAAATAGACAATAGACAACAGGTGCAGGAGTAGGCCATTCAGCCCATTCAGCTAAATAAATAATAAGAAATGAGCAGAATCTGCCCACTGCACATATTTGGGTTTCATGGACCACCAAGCCACTGTGGTGAATTATGACAAAGGAGCAGCGCTCTGAAAGATAGTGATTTTAAATAAACATGTTGGACTATAATCTGGTGTTGTGTGACTTCTGACATCATGAATTAGAGACTGATAGCTGAATATGTCTCAGACTTCATTCTCTGAGTCCTTCAGATGAATGTTCATGATTTCCAGACATCCTTGAACTCACACTTGATGGTATGAAAAGAATGGACATAGACCTACTATTGCATTAAGTGATTCAGATACATGCCCTTTTATAAAAGTAAGCGGAGGATCAATTTGAAAGTTAAAATCATTAAGGATAAATCACAGTTTCTGTGAACAAAGTAATCATGCTGAAAATGTTAATTGTCTGGCTGATCAGCTACAGATAGGCATGTCGGGTTTTTCTTATTTTCAGCCTAACTGTCTGCCAAGTCTTTTATTACTCATCATCCAAATAAATGATTCTGATATAAAATGATACAACACTCATGAGTCATGCTATGGTGTCCAATTAGACCAACAGAATAAAGCAGGCTACAGAGAACAGTTCATCGGCCTTGCAGTGATGAGCAAAACAATCTGTCCAAATCTTCACTTTTTAGATTAGATTACATTACATTACAGTGTGGAAACAGGCCCTTCGGCCCAATGAGTCCACACTGACCTGCCGAAGCACAACCCACCCATACCCCTATATTTACCCCTTCACCTAACACTACGGACAATTTAGCATGGCCAATTCACCTGACCTGCACATCTTTGGACTGTGGGAGGAAACCGGAGCACCCGGAGGAAACCCACGCAGACACGGGGACACTTTGTTCATAAAACATCCGGAGCTGCTCATTGAAACAGTTATTGCTGATCAAAAGATTGCCTCTTAGTTAGTCTAAGGAGGCACAATGCTCAAATCCAACTTGGTGAATCTGCCATTCTGTTTCTATCACCCAAAGATTAACTTAATTTTTATGGTGTTTTCTTTCATTAATAGCAAGTAATCATACTTGTCAATTACTTTATTCTAAAATGTTGATGCAAAGTCACATTTCAATAACCCAAAGTACATGTGGAAAATAGTGCTCTACAGTTCTTTTGCTATTTCAAATGATAGAAATTTTATCAGCAGCCCCTGACAATATCTGCAAGCTTGGAATTGGCTGAGGATATGGTGGTTGGGTGAATTGGGTGAGAGACAGATTTATTAGCTGGGAAACCTGACCAACAATGAAGATTTTATGGATGCTGTTGAACTGGGGAATGCAGAGAATTTGATGTTTTAGGTCAGGAGGTGAATTAGGTATTGGCAAGTGAGCAGTGGCATTGACAGTGTAACAGAGCAAGGGATTCAATTGTGGGAGGTAGTCAGTATGCAGGAGGAAGAGTGAATGATCATGGGTTGTGGCAAGTGTGGGGTAGAGGATCAGATCTACAGCCAGCTATCAGAGGCCAGTAAATTCTAGACAAGAGAGATTATTGATCAAGTCCCAGATTTCCAGGATCCAGCAGTGGCATTTTATCACTCATGGGGCTGGAATGCGGAAGGAGGGCTGTAGTAGAGAAATAGCGAATAGGGGTATCAGAGACAAGGGGTAGCATTTAGTGACAACCTCTTCAACTCCATTCCTGACCCCGGTTGGCCCTAACTGTGCATATGAATCACTAAACCAGTCCGTTGCAAGTTGAGACCTTTAATTGACAATCTTGCCCATCATTTCATTGCAAGAAGGGGGCAAGTTTCTGTCCAGTGTCAATCCACCCAATTATTTACCCCTCTCACTACCTTCCTTGCTGCCTGCGAAGGGATAATCATACCCCAATTTGAATATGCTTTGGTCAAAGTCAAAAAGGGTGGCACTGGAAAAGCACAGCAGGTCAGGCAGCATCTGAATAGCAGGAGAGTCGACATTTCGGACATAAGCCCTTCATCAGGAATGCTTTGCTCAAGTCAAGTAATTAATCAGTTATGTAATCAGTGGTTCCATTATTGAATTTGAACTTGCCTTTCTTGAAAGGCATCTTGCTTTTGGTTTTATTCGGATCAAAGCAGACCATGTGTTTCTGACAGTTGTTTAGTTAAACTATTGTTTTTCTCCATTGATGGTTAAAAATAAAGGCTGTTTTCTATTTGAACTATATCCAGTTCACTGTCCAACCTGGTGAGTTTCTTCAGCAATTTCTATTTTTATTTGATCCAGAACAATGAATTATCTTGCACATGGAATGGTCAACAATAGTGTAGACTCTGCAGATGAAGTTGATTTGATGAGGGCACACAGTTTGAATCTGAAAGGCATAAGGTTTACAGGAGATTTGAGGAAAAACCTTCACACCCAGTGGGTGGTGTGAATATGGAATACACTGCCTTGGAGGGCAGTGGAGGTTGAAAACTCACAATCTTTAAGAAGTACATGGATGAGCACTTGAACTGTCATGAGTATTTAAGGTTTTGGGTCAAGTGCTGGAAAGTGGGATTCGTGTAGGGAGGTTGGCACAGATACGATGAGCCGAAGGGTTACTTCTATACTGTAGAAATCTATGACTATTTTGGACACCTAACTTGTGGAAGATGAAACACACCATCAAACGATAGCAAGCTACCTAATTCCAAGCAATTAGATATGGGCAACAACTGCTTGCCTTGTCAGTGATGACCACATCCCATGAAAGAATAAAGAAAAAGTCCTTTGGGAAGGACTCTTATTTGACAGTCCATTATTTTGGGAAAATCCAGAAAATGCCCAGAATGTCAGGAAAGGAGCCAAAAATCAGACCTACAGGGACACAGCCTCCAGAGTTTGGTGCTGTAGCTGGAGTGGTCGAGGTGAATACTAAAGTCTAGAGAGGAAAGATCATTGATACTGATTACTGGAGAGTCCCCCTGTAGGAAGTTATTGGGAGACTTGGTGATGTATGGACCAAAAGGGATAATACCATTTCAGGGAGCTATCATGAACAGATGAATTTGAGACTACTGTTTTTACTGCAATAATTTTTTTTTTCTTCCTTTCTTCAATCTATGCACATATTCATGCAATGAGTTTCTTTCTTTCCTTCATTGTTTTTAATGTATCATTTATTATTATTTCACAAATTCAATATTTCACTTTATTTAATATTGTGACAATCATTCCTATTAGATCCATAGTGCAACTTTGAACATAATCGAGATCTCGCAAGGATCTATGGTGCTCTACAAATGGAGGGAGGAGCAACTTCAATTGATAGGAAATAGTAGGTGGGAGGGATACTAATCTAGATAGTCTCCCTTCATTTGCAGGGCTTGCTGATTGCTGGGAAATCTGAGTCTAAAAACATTAAATTTAAAGTCAGTGGAATTTATTTCAGAAAAACTTCACTTTCCTAAGAACAATTAACTGCAGTGTTGAATTCCTGCTCACCTGGCCGAATTTCAGCCATTTCTGATCATGGGAAGTGCTCCAAGCGGGGATGGGAGCAAATCAGACTGCAAAAACTGACTTTGAGACTTCTAGGCCAGGTAGCTCCACCGGATTTGATCTGGCAGTTCTGCCGTAGGTCTTGCCTTTGAGGGCGGAGTGTCTTCCGGGTTCTGCCCGAGTTTCAACCATTTCCATCGGCGGGAAGTGATCTCTTTCATAAAGGGGACAAGTGTCTGAAGAGGTGAAGTGAGTAACCAGCGCAGCTATAGGCAAACTCTTTTCCCTGGGGTTGGGGAGTCCAGAACTAGAGGGCATAGGTTTAGGGTGAGAGGGGAAAGATATAAAAGAGACCTACGGGGCAACTTTTTCACACAGAGTGTTAGAATTCTTTGAAGAGGTGACAAGTAGGTTAGGCCAGGGAAACCCAGTGGATGTGGTATATCTAGACTTCCAAAAGGCCTTTGATAAGGTGCCACATGGGTAAGGTGAGGGCCCATGGTGTTCGAGGTGAGCTACTGGCATGAATTGAGGATTGGCTGTCTGACAGAAGGCAGAGAGTTGAGATAAAAGGTTCTTTTTCGGAATGGCAGCCAGTGACAAGCAGCGTCCCACAGGGTTCAGTGTTGGGGCCGCAGCTGTTCACGTTATATATTAATGATCTGGATGAAGGGACTGGGGGCATTATAGCGAAGTTTGCCGATGATACAAAGATAGGTGGACAGGCAGGTAGTACTGAGG
>NC_057722.1:66480663-66518164 GCF_004010195.1 Chiloscyllium plagiosum | reverse complement strand
ATGCAGGTTGAATCTGTGATAAGCGAATGCAATGTTGTCATTTATCTCAAGAGGGTTGGAATATAAAAGCAGCAATGTGCTACTACGCCTTTATAAAGCTCTGGTTAGGCCCCATTTGGAGTACTGTGTCCAGTTTTAGGCCCTACACCTCAGGAGGGACATACTGGCACTGGAGCGTGTCCAGCGGAGATTCACACGGATGATCCCTGGAATGGCAGGTCTAACATATGAGGAATGGCTGAGGATCCTGGGATTGTATTCATTGGAGTTTAGAAGGTTAAGGGGAGATCCAATAGAAACTTACAAGATAATACATGGCTTGGAAAGGGTGGACGCTAAGAAATAGTTTCTGTTAGGCGGGGAGACTAGGACCCGTGGGCACAGCCTTAGAATTAGAGGGGGTAAATTCAAAACAGAAATGCGGAGACATTTCTTCAGCCAGAGAGTGGTGGGCCTGAGGAATTCATTGCTGCGGAGTGCAGTGGAAGCCGGGACGCTAAATGGCTTCAAGGCCGAGATTGATAAATTCTTGATGTCACAAGGAATTAAGGGCTACGGGGAGAATGCTGGTAAGTGGAGTTGAAATGCCCATCAACCATGATTAAATGGTGGAGTGGATTCAATGGGCCGAATGGCCTTACTTCCACTCCTATGTCTTATGGTCTTATTAATGTTATATTTTTAATACATTTAATCATTCAAATCAACAGAGGGACAATTGTGCTTTTACCTGGAACACATGAGGTTCTGAACACAGCTCTACACAAAGTTGAAAACTGAAAGCCATGTAAGAAAGAATCAGAAATAAATCACAAGAGTTCCATCAAACTGATTCACTGAATGGGTGAGACTTAATTTATCGAGCAATCGAAAAAAAAATACACAGCACAGATTATGGAAAAGTGGCAATGTTTTTAAACTTACAGTGGATAGAATTTAGACAGCATAATTACACATTATATTGTTATCAGAATTTGAAAGTGAAATTGCAAGTCAATTAACAGTCTGGTCATACACTCTACTCCACACCCATGTACAGTGCTGCAAATTAATCAATTCCCATGCAGTTTTGATATTTGTGACAGGATTCTTTTGTCAGTAATTGCTCTTGGCTATAATGAATTTCTCTCTTTCATTTACTGACCTCAGTTTTCTGCTTGTGTGCTGAATGTCTAATCTCTGCCCTTCAAATTTATTTTGATGAAAAAGCAACTTTCCTCCTCACTCTTCTGTCCTGTCTCTCACATTGATGTGGCATCTTTTATCCCCCCAGGACATCTCAAAGAGTTTTACAACCAAAGTCGTCCTTTTGAAGTAGAGGCACCATTTTAATGTAAGGAAGCACAGCTGCAAATTTACACTCAAAACACCAGAACAAATTTGATAATGACTGGCTTTTTTTTAGGTGTTAGTCAAGGGGTATATTCACTGGGAAGAAAGTTTGAAATCTGTAAACTGGAATCTCCAGACAGTGCAGCATTTTTTCTCTACTTCACTGGAGAATTAGCTTTGATTATGAACCTAAGTCTTCAATAGAGAGTAAACAATTACAGACTTCTGATTCTGGGGTGAGAGTTCTACCGTCAGAGCTCCCTATGATTAATCATAGGCTGTTGAGTATTGAAATGGAAACTATAACCAACTATTCAAAAGGAATAATCTTCACCTTATAAATATTAATTTGAATGGTTTCACATAAACCCAATTGCACCCAGTTATGGAAAGGAAAACATATTATTTTTAAATTCTCCCACGAGCTGTAAGCCTCACAGCATTTACTGCTCATCCCGAATTATCCTTGAACTGGTGTTGTTAGGTGGTTGTTAGGTGGTTATTTGTTAACCACATTGCTGCAGGTCTGGAGTTACGTATACATCAGATTGAGTAATGATTGCAGATTTATTTTGTTAAACGACGTTAGTGACTAGATGGGATTTTGCAACAACTGATGGTCATTTCATAATCACCATTGCTGAGACTCATCTTATATTCCATACTTATGAATTAAATTCAAATTCCACTTGTTGCTGTGGTGGGATTGAGCCCATACACCCAGAGCATTAGCCTGGATCTGTTGATTAATAACTGGGAGATGATAGCTTAGTGGTATTATCATTAGACTACTAATCGTGTAACGTTCAGGGACACGTGTTCGGATCTTGCCAGAGCAGATGATGAAATTTGAATCCAGTCGAGAAATAAGTGCTTTGTGTTGACCATGAAACCACCATTGATTGTTGGAAAAAAAACCCATCTGGTTCACTGATGTCATTTAGGGAGAAAAACTGCCATCCTTACCTTGTCTAGCCTATATATGACTCTAGACCCACTACAGTTGACACGTAACTGCCCTCTGATATGCGAGCCTCTCAGTTTAAGAGCAATTAGGGATGGGCAACAAATGCTGGCCTTACATGTGATAAAAACATCTTGTGAAAGAATAGAATGAAACATAATGTCCATTTCTTAATATTGGCAAGTTCTGTTAAATGATTTGTTTACAATTTCCTGGAAATTATGATCAGGGTGGCATAATCTTTAACCAAATTGCAAGGAACATCTTACACTTATGTTTAGCTTCACAGCATGAGTAACCTAAGTGTAACACTAACTACTAATGACACGGAAGGGTTTTCTCCCAGTACTAAAGATATTGCTAACAGAGTGACAGAATCCCTCAACCTCTGCATACACTTCCATGAAATTGTCTTTTAAATGTGAAAGGATGGTTTTGCTGAGCAACGAAGTCCATCAGGCAGTTATTCATTGAGTCCTGGTCAGTTTCTATGCTGACTCAGTACAGAATTAAATAATTTCAATATACTTCAGCAAGGGTGGGGTAGGGGATTGGAGGTGAGGGTGGGGAGGGAAGGGGAGGGGTGGTGTTGGGATGGGAAGGGTGGATACTTTTCCTGGCTAATTTTAGAAATAAAACAAATGGATGCAATTATATACTTCAATTTTAAGTCATGAAGTTCTTATTCATAGCTTTGTTATTTTCTTCGTTTATTTTCCATGGGATTGGAGTGTTGAATTTCCCAAAGTTACTTTGTTAATCACCTTCATAACCTTGACAATGTTACTTTGAACAGCTCCTCATTTCCAAAATGAAGAAGGCTTGATCCCAATTAGGTATCACTTGTAATTTGATTAATCACAGTAACAGCTGCACATTACATAATTAATTTCCAAACATTTAATGCATTTACATTAAATTGCTTTCTTCATTGTTAACAGGACTGATTGCATTTGGTCCGTATAGTCAAGATAGAATTGAAAGGTTCTAAATAGTACCCAGTCAATATTCATTTTCACATTGGCTCACATTGAATGATTTTTGGACTTTTCAGTATCAGTTTAAGAATTCTAATAGATTAAGGGGAGCCTATATTTAATGTCTGCTAATGGAGCTGAACTTTGTTAAGACAAATTGACTGTTCAAGAGGGCATCCTGGGATGGTTGGGCAAATGAAAAAAGTATTATGCAAAATATCTGGGAGTTGTAGATAAGGAGGTTTTGAGGCACAAGGGAAATCAACATGAACTTCAGGTGCTGTTCCTGTGGCATCAGTCTACGTAACCATGATAAAATGAAGAAGACCATGTAGAATTCCATTAAATTATTAACCTCTTGTTTCCTAAAGCATAGAAGAACTCCCATTCTAAGATTCAAGTTGTAGCTTCTAATTAAAAAGATGTGCATTTCTACCCATAAAATGTATTTTTATGTGTGGAACAAATATAATGCATGATTAACAAAATACATGATTCTACATTGACCATTTGCAGATGGAAATACAATGGGATGTTCAGTGATCTTGCAGGTTGCACCACCTTATGATGCTGAAGACAATGAAATGTTACTCAGGACTATACCACCAGAAAACTGGCATCTTTTCATATCACCATCATTGGCCTGCAATAGGAATAAAAAGCAAATGAGAAGTGAATTTAGAGAGATAATAGCAACTTGTTAGTGAAACCAATCTGTACAATTTCTAGTCATTACTTCCCCCTCCCCCACCCAGCCCCCGCTGACCCCATGCCCACAGAGTACTACGTATCCTAAACAAATTCAATTCTAGACCACGCAATGCATTCACAGGACTAGTTACCATTCCATACCCACTGTTTAGATTATCTTCGACAGTCAGAACATAATTCATCACAAAATATTCACAAATATCGCTATTGACAATTAAAGCTGACGTCATTCAAACACAGCAGCAAGCACTCAAATTCTAATCTCATTCATTAGGTACAAATACTGTCACTAACAACTTGCATTTCAAATGATCTTATCTTCTGTCATATCTTCTCAGGCTTTGGTAGCATCTTGCACTCAGTCATCACGAACAAGCATAATGGACATCTCTAATTATTTCTGTAACCAGCTACAATTAGTGATGATTGTCAGTTAACTTCAAGGTTTTGATTAAATTTAATATTTAAAATTTAATTAAATTTAAGGTTTGGTGCATTTTCCATCACAACACCTCTGCCAATCATAATCAACTTGCAAAATGATCAATACTCTCCCATCATGCTGTATAAATGTTAGTTTCTCCTTGAACAGGTATTCTTGAAAATTGTCTTGATGAGTCCAAGACAAAGGCTTCAACAAAATACATGTTTTTCAGCAACACATAATTGGTATACTGCTTGAGGGATCCCACTCCACATCAAACATGGGGCAAGATAAGAAAGCAGGCTTCCATATACTACCATAAGTGGTATAGAGTTTGAACCCATAATGAGTAAGTGTGTCAAAAACAGACAGAATACATTTTGTTAAAGGTTTTGGCAACAAAAGATGGTCAAGATCTGAGAGTCAATCCTCGTCCTTCAGAATAATAAATTATCCAAGAACATGGTTGTCTCTGTACATTTATGAAATAGAGATGGTAACACAAGCAGGATTAGGCACAATATCACTCAAGATTAGAAGCTAATCAATAGTTGCAAGTGATTTGGACTGATTCATCATGATTGGAAGAGTAGGACTGGCTTTCACAAAACCAGGTTTCCTCATTGTCTTGAATATGGAGGTTTGAGTTTTGACATAATTCAGCAACTTAAGATGACTAAAGCATTCGAAGGATAGACAGAGCAAAATAATTTACTGGTGTGACAGTCCTGAATAAGAGAGTATAACCTCACAACGAGAGCAAGTCTTATACAATTAATGGTAGGGTCCATGGTAGTGTTATCGAAAAGAGAGACCAAGGGGTTCAGGTACATAATTCTTTGAACTTTGTATCACAGGTAGACAGGGTGGTTAAGAAGGCATTTAGTACCCTTGCCTTCATTACTCAGACCTTTCAAGTTGGGGTTTCATGTTGAAGTTGTACAAGATGTTGATGAGGCCTTCACTGGAGTATTGTATGCGCTTCTGGTCGCCCTGTTATAGGAAAGATATTATTATACTAGGGAGGGTTCAGAAAAGATTTACCAGGATATCACTAGGAATGGAGGGTTGAGTTATAAAAGTAGGTTGGGACCCTTTTCCACAGGAACATAAGAGGTTGAGGGGTGACCCTTATAGAGTTTTGTAAAACCATGAGGGGCATAGATAAGATGAATAGTCCAGGTATTTTCTCTAAGGTGGGGGAGTTCAAAATAAAGGAGCATATTTTTGAGGTGAGAGGAGAAAGATTTAAAAAGGACATGAGAGGCAACTTTTTTACACAGAGAGTGGTTAGTGTGTAGAATGAGCTGCTAGAGGAAGTGGTGGATCCAGGTACAGTTATAATGTTTAAAAGACATTTGGATAGATACATGAATAGGATGAGATTGTAGGGATATGGGGCAAATGCTGGCAAATGGGATTAGTTTAGTTTGGGAACATGGTTGGCATAGACGAGATGAACTGAAGGGTAGTTATAGTGGATTTTATAATTAGGGGGATAGATAGTATCCTTTGCAAGCCAGATTGGGAGTCCTGCATGGTGTATTGCCTGCCTGGTGTCAGGGTGCAAAACACCTCTGACCAGCTTCAAAGGATATTGGAGCAGGAGGGAGAAGATCCAGTTGTTGTGGTCCACATTGGGACTAATAACATAGGCAAGGCTAGGATGGAGGATCTGTTTGGGGATTATCAAGCACTAGAAATGAAATTAATGAACAAGTCCTGAAGGGTCATAATCTCGGGATTACTGCCTGAGCCATGTGCAAACTGGCTCAGGGATAAGAAAACTGGAAAGTAAACACATAGCTAAGGGAGTGGTTTGGGAAAGAGGGGTTCCATTTCATGGAGCAGTTTTGGGACTGGGGGGATCTATACCGAACAGATCTGGAACCAGGGTTCTAGTGAAAAGGATAAATAGGTGGTCATGAGGTCCAGTGAGCGGTGGTGAGGAGGTGGGCGGAGGGAAAGGGAAAACGGCAGGGAGTGTGATGGTAAGTAAAAAGGTAAGCAGCAGATTTCATGCAGACTGTGAAAGAAGCAAAAAGGAAGGATAACTCAGGAGATATTATTACAGATGTTGGAAATCATGAGGGTAAGAAAGCTAGTGTAAAGGCACTTTACCTGAATGCTTGTAGCATTCGTAACAAGGTTGATGAGTTAACGGTATAAATCGTTGCGAATATATATGATTTGGTAGCCATTATGGAGACATGGTTACAGGATGGTCATGTCTGGGAATTAAATATCCAGGGGTACCAGACTACTCAGAAGGACAGACAGGAAGGTAAGGGAGATGGTGTAGCTCTGATATTCAAGGATGGCATCAGAGTGGTGCTGAGAGATGATATAGGTTCTATGGAGAATGAGATTGAATCCATTTGGGTAGCAATTAAAAATCCTACGAGGAAAAGGTCACTGATAGGCATAGTCTATAGGCCACCAACTAATAACATCATATTGGGCAGGCAATAAACAAGGAAATAACTAATGCCTGGAAAAATGGTACGACTATTATCATGGAGGCTTTTAATCTGCATGTAGGTTGATCGAACCAACTCGGTCAGGGCAGCCTTGAGGAGGATTTTGTTGATTGTATGTATTGGAACCGACGAGGGAGCAAGCTATCCTAGACTTGGTCCTATGTAATGCAACAGGAATAATTAATGACCTCATAGTCAGGGATCCTCTTGGGAGGAGTGATCACAGTATGGTTGAATTTAAAATACAGCTGGATAGTGTGAAGATAAAATCCAATATCAGGGTCCTATGCTTGAACAAGGGAGACTGCAATATAATGAGGGAGGATTGGCTAAAATAGACTGGAAACAAAGATTTTATGGTGGGACAGTTGACAAGCAGTGGAGGACTTCCAAAGCACTTTTTCAAAGTGCTCAGCAAAAGTATATTCCAGTGAAAAGGAAGGACAGTAAGAAAAGCGATAATCTGCCATGGGTGTCAATGGAAATAAGGGAGGCTATCAAATTGACTGAGAAGGCATACAAAGTGGCCAAAAACAGCATGAAATTAGAAGATTGGAAAAACTTTAAAGGTCAACTGAAAGCCGCAAGAAGAACTATAAAGAAAAAGTAAGAAAGAACATGAGAAAAAAACTAGCACAGAATATGAAGACAGCAAAATTTTCTATAAATATATAAAATGAAAAAAAGTGGCTAAAGTAAAAGTTGGCACTTTAGAGGATGACAAAGGGCATTTAGTTATGGGATATGATGAAATGGCTGAGGCATTGAACAGGCATTTTGTATTGGTCTTTACAGTTGAGGATACTAACAACATGCCAGTAATTGACAAAGAGACAAAGGTAGGTATGGACCAGAAACAATCATTATTACGGAAGAGGTAGTGTTGGGCAAGCTAATGGAGCTAAGGATTGATAAGTCTCCTGGCCCTGATGGAATGCATCCTAAGGTACTAAAAGAGATGGTGGGAGAAATAACAGGTGTACTGGCAGTAATTTTCCAAAGTTTGCTGGACTCTGGCAGTCCCAGCAGATTAGAAAACAGCAAATATAACCCCACTGTTTAAATAGGGAGGTAGACAAAAGATAGGAATTATAGACCGGTTAGCTTAACCTGTGTAGTGGGGAAGATTCTTGAGTCTATTATCAGGTAAGAAGTAGCAAGGAATCTCAATAGAAATTGTCCAGTTGGGCAGATACAGCATGAATTCACAAAGGGCAGGTCATGCTTGACAAATCTTTTGGAATTCGATGAAGACATTATAAGCAAGGTGAACAGTAGACGTTTGATTACATTAGACTCCCCTAGCGTGGAAACAGGCCATTTGGCCCAACCAATCCACACCAACCCTCCGAAGAGTAACCCACCCAACCCATTTCCTTCTGACACTATGGGCAACTTAGCATGGACATCTTTGGACTGTCGGAGAAAACCAGAGAAAATCCACACATACATGAGGAGAATGTGCAAACTCTACATAGTCACCCGAGACAGGAATTGAACCTGGGTCCCTGGCACTGTGAGGTAGCAGTGCTAACCACTGAGTCACCGTGCTGCCCCAGTGGTGCACCTAGATATCAAAAGGCCTTCAACAAGGTGCTGCACAAGAGGCTGCTGCATAAGATAAGGATACATGGTGTTAGGGGTAAAGTTTTGGAATGGATAGAGGATTGGTTGACTAAGAGGAAGCAAAGAGTGGGGATAAATGAGTGCTATTCTGGTTGGCAATCAGTGACCAGTGGTGTGCCTCAGGGTTTGGTGTTGGGACTGCAATTATTAATTGATGATTTGGAGTTGGGGTCCATGTGTAAGGTGTCAACATTTGTAGATGACACTAAGATGAGTGGCAGAGCAAAGTATGCAGAAGACTGTGAAACTTTGGAGAGGAATATAGATACATTGACAAAGGTCTGGCAAATGGAATACAATGTAAAATAAATGCGAAAATATACATTTTGGTAAGAGAAATAGTAAAAAAAAGGATTATTACTTAAATGGTAAAAAGTTGCAAGATGCTGCTATGCAGAGGCACCAGGGTGTCCTTGTCAATGAATCACCGAAGGTTGGTCTGCAGGTACAAGTAATTACAAAGGCAAATGGAATTTAGTCCATCATTGCTGAAGGGATTGAGTTTAAAAGCAGAGAGGTTATGTTGCAGCTGAATGAAGTGCTAGTGAGGCCACACCTGGAGTATTGTGTGCAGTTTTAGTCTCCTTACTTGAGAAAGGATGTACTGACACTGGAGGGGGTGCAGAGGAGGTTCACGAGGCTGATCCAGAGTTGAGGGGGTTAGTTTATGAGCAGAGACTGAGTAGATTGGGATTATATTCATTGGAATTCAGAAGACTGGGGGGGGGGGGGGGAACTTAGTCTCAAGATTAAAGGGAGCAGATTTAGGACTGAATTGAGAAGGAACTTCTTCACCTATGTTAATCTATGGAATCCCTTGCCCAGTGAAGTAGTTGATGCTAATTCAGTAAACGTTTTTAAAGCTAAGGTAAATATCTTTGAGCAATGAAGGAATTAAGGGATACAGTAAGAGGGCAGGTTAGTGGATCTGAGTCCACAAAAAGATCAGCTGTGATCGTATTGAATGGCGGAGCAGGCTCGAAGGGCCGGGACGGTCTACTCCTGCTCCTAGTCCTTATGTTATTATGTTCTTATGTCTGTTTTCATGCTATATGACACTATGACTCTATGAGCTGTCAAGAAGCACTTCTTCATAGAAAAGGGCTTTTAAATATGCAAATCACATCATCAGGAAATTATCAAGCTACGCTATTTGATATGTCTTTATTCAGCAAAGGGCAATCAGAAATATGAATCCAATGCAGTGGATGGAGTTACTGTTAAAAGCAAAATATTGCAGATACTTGAAATCTGAAATAAGAAAAAAAATTCTTGGGGAAACTCATCAAGCCCAACAACATCTCTGGTGAGAGAAAATGAGTTAATGTTCTTAGTCCAATTTGACTTCTTCAGATGGAGTTGCTATATAGATTAAGCATGACAGAATTAAGTGGCATAACAGACTCAAGGGGTGGAATAGCCCTCACAAGTTCCAATGTTCCCATCTTCCTAAATCCAGATTTAACTGCCAGAGATAGATGATGCGACAATGACTTAAAAACAAATACCTAATTTGCTTGGAAAGACTGAGAATAATCCCATAGACAGCAGCCATCTATCCATCATTAGCAGTATGGCAGTAGACAAATTGCGAACGAAAAGACTCACTTTTCCTCTTTTAGTGCAATCAGAAAATAAACCCAAAACTCTACCATCTTTACCTGGTCAGGCCTACATGGGATTCCGTAGTGATTGGAACCAGCTGGATCTTGTTGACTATGAGATCCTTGATTGGGGTTGTTAATCTGGATCAATCAGGAAAGCCCTGGCTGACAAATATAAGCAGAAAATCACCCAGTGTTGGGGGGTGGGGGGAAGAGGAAAGAGGGTAGGGGGTAGGTCAGAGGTCCTGCTCCTGCTCCTGCTCCTGCTCCTGCTCCTGAACAGGTCCAGGGAGAGGGTCGTTCGGGCTGACTGCCTGCCCCTCTTCCGCGGTTACGTTAGGGCCCGGGTGTCCTTGGAGAAGGAGCACGTGGTGTCCACCAACACCCTGAGTTGTTCAGGGAGAGGTGGGCACCGCAGGGAGTGGAGTGCTTTATTTCCCCCTCCAACTCTATTTTGATTTAGTCCCTGCCCTCCCCTTCACTGTTTGATCACACAGCATTGCCCTTTTGTGAAGGGCATGTGCTTGTCACTGGCCACTCGGGTGTTTTCCTATCTTCCTGGTGGTGGAAATTGAATAAAGATTCGTGCACTTTGTGCCTCTCACTGTGTCTCACACCTGCACACACACACACCATGGTGCTGGGGACAAATAAGCACTACCGCAGTTAGGCGGTAGTGTGGGGGTTTTTAAAAAAAAAAGAAAACAGAAACAGCATTGCCCTAAAAAAAGGAGTATCGCAGGGAGTGGAGTGCATTATTTTCCCCCTCCAACTCTATAAAGAAGAAAAAAATATAAGCAGAAAATCATCCAGTGTTGGGGGGGGGGGAGGGAAGAGGAAAAGAGGGTAGGTTAGAGGACCTCCTTGTGGGTCTGCTTCTGGGCCTGGCCAAACTGGCCATCAACAGGTCGAGGCAGTGGGTCGTGGAGGGGGTCGTTAGGGCCGACTGCCTGCTCCTCTTCCGCGGTTACATTAGGGCCCGGGTGTCCTTGGAGAAGGAGCACGCGGTGTCCACCAACACCCTGGAGTTGTTCAGGGAGAGGTGGGCACCGCAGGGAGTGAAGTGCATTATTTCCCCCTCCAACTCTATTTTGATTTAGTCCCTACCCTCCCCTTCACTGTTTTGATCACACAGCATTGCCCTTTGATGTGAAGGGCACTGCTTGTCACAGGCCACTCAGGTGTTTCCTTTCTTCCTGGTGGTGGAAATTGGATAAAGACTTATGCATTTATTGTTCATTCACTGTGTCTTACACCTAAAATAAGAACAAAAAACACACAAAAAAATAGAAACAGGAATCTCAGAGATTCTGTTCATTCTGAGACCTGGCTCTGAGGGAGCTGGATCATTGTCATAATTTAAAAAAAAATATAAACAGGAGATCACTCGGTGTGGCGGAGGTGGGTAGGTCAGAGGACCTCCTCGTGGGTCTGCACTGGGCCTGGCCAGGCTGGCCATAAACGGGTCCAGACAGTTGGTCGTGGAGGGCATCACTATGGCCGATTGCCCGCCCCTCTTCCGTGGTTACGTGCGGGCCAGGGTATCCCTCGGGAAGAACCATATGGTATCTGCCAATACCCTTGGGATTTTCAGGGAGAGGTGGGCACCACAGGGTGTGGAGTGTTTTATTTCCCTTCCAACTCTATTTTGATTTAATCCTTGCCCCGACCCCCTTTTATCTTTTTGATGACTCAGCATTGCCCTTTGTTGAGAACGGCACTGCTTGTCACTGGCTGCTTGGCTGCTTCCTTCCTGGTGGTGGAATATAAATAAAGATTTATGCATTTGTTGTTCTTCATTGTGTCCTACACCTGCATACACATGGTACTGGAAAGAAAAAAACCAAAAAAAATATAAACAGGAGATGACAATCTCCTCAGTTCAGGGGACTGACTCTGAGTTGGCTGGCCACAGCCAGTGTACTGTGTGGAAAAGTCCTCCCAAAAAAAATGTAAACAATCTCATCAGTTCAGCAGACTGACATTAAACTGGCTTGCCATAGACAGTGTACTGTGTACAAGTAAATAAAGGGTGACTTGGTGATGGGACACTGGCCTTTGTGCAGTCACTTCAGTGGTAATGGGGGAAAGCGTATATGCCTGAAGAATATTTGTTCACAACAGTCATCTTGGAGTTGGGTAGGCATTTCTGGCATTATGCCTTTATTTGGGAATCTTGATGTTTGATCCTGCTGTTGAAGTCTGGGCTCAGTATGTGGAAAGAACGTGATATTTTTTCTGGGAAAATGACATTGGGCAGGTGAAACCAGTAAGTAATCCATCTGACTGTTAGTGGACCTGCATCAGTTTTGGTTATCAGGGGCTTAACTTTCCCAGAAGCACAGACACTAACACCTTCTAAGAGTTGACGGAGTTGGTTATGGAATATTACAACCCCAAACCACCTCTAATTCTGAGACGCTATCAGTTTTACTCAATAGTTAGAGAACTGGGGGATTCCATATCAGGACTTTTGACAAGATTCAGATGACTAGCAGAGGCATGTGATTTTGGCATTATCCTGAATGAGACCTGAGAGACTGTTTGATATGTGGGATTAATGATGTAACCATGCAGGAGCACCTACTAGCTGAAGCTCAACTGACTTCAAGCAGGCACTACAACTGGCTCTGTTATTAGAAAATATGACAAGTGGAGAATGGGAGCTACAGGGCATCCTAATGGAAGTGGACTCCCTTACTGGTCTGACTGTACTAGGGACACTACTTGAGTGTAGGCAATCACAGAGCCTCATGTAGGGCTTATCCTGAGCAGAGGTACCCTCGGCCAGCCCACAGCAGAACCCACAACAAAGTTGAGCCCGGCCGAGTAGCTGAAAAGTTCTTCAGGACCCGGGCTGGCAATCCATTGCAGTCGCTGCCAGTATGTAGACCCGAGACAGCAAGGGAGTCCTACAAGGCCTGAACTGAATAAGAAAACTCATAGGCCAGTACCCAGGCGAGTGCACACCCTGGAAAGTCCCCCTACATGTGAGTTGGAATAAATATATTGCTTAGCGATGTCCAAGTTAGAGCCAATCAAAATTAATGTTTGGTTAAATGGTCACGCAGTTCCCATGGAGGTCACATGGAGCAGCTGTATCTGTGGTTGCAGAACCTGTCGTTAACATGATTCACTCAGGTCTACAACCCTTGAGTTTGCACAAAACCTCAGCCAGTCTGAGAACATACACCGGGAAATGTATGTTGCAAATTAAGGATATGACTTCAGTTTCAGTCTCCTATGAGAAGCAGTTGGTACAGTTACCTCTGATGGTCGCAAGAAGCTCGGGCGCAATTGGCTGAGAAAGATTCACCTAGATTGGCTCAAAATATTTTGATTAGAAAATGGCTGCCTCGGTGAAGTCCTAGTGAAATACCGAGAAGTTTTTCAGAAAGGGCTTGGGGCTATCAAAGGGGCCAAAGCTACTTTACTTGTTGATCAGGAAGCAATTCCAAGATTTTGCATGACCCACCTGGTTCCATTTGCCTTGGGGGCAAGAGTAGAGATGGAAAACAGAAGGCTGGAGAGCAAAGGAATCATCAAACCAGTGCAGTTTGCAGAATGGACAGCACCAGCCATAACGAAGCCTGACAGCTCGGTTCACTTTTGAGAAGAGTCCCAGAAATACTCTACAATTAATACCCAAAAGGGTTCATATCAATATGCAAGGCTGCCATTTGGGGCATCATTGGCCTATGCCCCTTTCCAGTAAACCATGGATAAAATTTTATAAGGGCTACCCCAAGTTGCCATTTATCTGGATGACATATTAATAACAGGAAAGCCCAATAAAGAGCACTTGCAGAACTTGGACAGAGTGCTTAAATGTTTCTCCCAGAAGGACGTACACCTTAGAAGAAAAAAATGTGTTCTGGGTGCTCCAAGTGACCTATTTGAGTTAGAGTTGACAAAACTGGGGTTACACCCATTGGAAGAGAAAGTGAGGGCAATCAAAGGAGCCCCAGTTTCCACATCTGTACCTGAGCTTAATCTTTCCTTGGATTAGTGAATTATTATAGAAAATTTATACATAACTTGGCCTCCATCTCGGCACCCTTGTACCTGCTATTGAAAAAGGGTCAGCCTTGGAAATGGTCATGCCATTAGGGAAGTGCAAAAGTTACTTTTGTCGTTTAAGGTGTTGGCCCACAATGACTGGTAGTGCTAAAATGCAATGCCTCCCCGTAGGGTAGCGGGTTACTGTTGGCTCACTGGTTGCTCAATGGAGAGGAATGCCCGAAAGCGTATGCTTCCTGGACTTTGTCTGATGCCGAATGCAAATATGCTCAGATAGAGAAGGACGGTTTGGCGGTCATCTTTGGTGTGAGGAAGCTTCACCATAGTAACCAATCACAAACCCCGGCGAGAGTACTGATGGAAGACAAGATGGTGTAGCCAATAGCTTCCAGTAGAATTCAGTGTTGGGCCCATATTCTCAGTTCGTACAAGTGCAAGCTAGAACACCATTCAGGAAGCCAAATGGTTAACGCAGATGTCCTGAGTCACCTCCCACTGGCAGATAGTCAACCAGTGGTGCCTCCCCTGGAAGAGTCCGTTTTGGTTTTAAACTTCCTGGACACCCTTCCAGTCACCACTGACAATATTTGATAGTGGAGACCAAAAGATTCTGTCCCAGCGAAACTGGTGGTAATGAAAATCAAGTTGCAATGGTGAGAAATGGCTCCCCAAGCAAGGTTATTGAAGGAAGGATGCATTTAAAATTTTGGGCCACTTTTGTGAGTCCAGAAAGTGGACAAAGATTGAGAATGCCTGGGCGTGTGCAGATGAGCCTCTGCGCTATGCTGGGATACAACAATGTCCTTTGTAGTCAAATATTGGTGTTCTGCCACAAGGTTAAACTATAACTTGGAACATGCTGTTCTGTGGTCTAACAATAATGTAGTGTTAATAGATATTGTTTCAAAACAACCCTAAAGACTGGCCTGAGCTCCAAATAACTCCCACTGGTGTAACAAGATGTATTTTAGTAATGTGCAACAATGACAAACAATATTCTGCCATCTCTTAAGCCATGGAATCAGTTTGCGTTAAGATGACAGTTGTATTTGGATGCGATTACAAAGGAAACTCATGCCCATAAATCTGTAGATTTGGAGAAAGTGTAAAATAAAGGAAGGGGCCAGTAATTATACCTTTCATCTTAAGAGTGAGTTAGCTGTGAATAGGAGTCACTCAAAGTAAAAAGGTAAAAACAATGACTGCAGATGCTGGAAACCAGATTCTGGATCAGTGGTGCTGGAAGAACACAGCAATTCAGGCAGCATCCGAAAAGCTTCGAAATCGACGTTGAAGTGTTCCGAGCGGAAATTTTTTTTTTTAGGGATACACAATCTTATTTATTTCAAAAAATGTATTAAATATTGGATATAATGTAAACCATTCCGCCTTGGAACACTTCAACCCCAGGGCATCAATGTGGATTTCAACAGCTTCCTCATTTCCCCTTCCCCCACCTCATCCTAGTTTCTAACCTCCAGCAACACGATCCCCTTGACTTGTCCGGACTTGTCCGACCTGCCCAGCTCCTTTTCCACCTATCCACTCCACCCTCTCCTCCCTGACCTATCACCTTCATCTCCTCCCCCACTGACCTATTGTACTCTATGCTACTCTATCCCCACCCTCACCCTCCTCTAGCTTATCTCTCCACACTTCAGGCTCTCTGCCTTTATTCCTGATGAAGGGCTTTTGCCCGAAACGTCGATTTCGAAGCTTTTCGGATGCTGCCTGAATTGCTGTGCTCTTCCAGCACCACTGATCCAGTCACTCAAAGTAAACCAAAATTAGAAAATTTGACAATAATAAAACAAAGAATGGCAGATGCTGGATGTCTGAAACAAAAAAGTAGAAATTGCTGGAGAAACTCAGTTGATCTGGTTGCATCTGTGGAGAGCATCACTTTTGAGTGCCATGACCCTTCTTCAGAATTGGTTCTGTTTTGTTTTCTGTTTCCTTTGTTTTAGATATTTCAATGTTGACCAGGAATGGACCTTCAGATCTGGACCTCACTTTGAATTTACCCTTAGTAAGATTTGGTGGAATGTAAGAGGTGCACACACACACACAGACATACATGGCGCACACACAAAACATACACACATAGGCTCCCTCAGCAATTATTAGATATTTCCTCTTGTCTCCTATAAGCTTCATTCAGGAGCTGTATCTCCTCCTGGTAGCCGGTTCTGTCGTGGTGCTGTTTGCAGCTGTTCTGTCTGTGAGCCTCCACTGTGTCCGGGATCGATATGCTGATGTCACTACCCGAGTGGCCGGTGGGAATGATCAGTGAGTAGGAGGCCGACTCGGCCAGGTCCACCGAGACGAAACGGTTCTCACGACGCGAGTAGCGCAAGGACGGTGAGCGAGCTTGTGCCGAAGACTGGCTGATGTTGCTGACAATTGACACAGTGTCCAGCGCCTCCTCGTTCTCGCAGATCTCCAGCACCTCCAGGTGGATTTTGACACTGGTGTCAGCCAGACAGCCTGGCATGTCCTCAGCACTGGGCTCATGCCCAACGCTCTTGGAGCGATACACCTCGACTTTCTTGGCCACTGGAGTTATCTTGCACCCCTCCCCACTGATTTCGTAGGTGGACAAGGAGAGGGTCTTGCCGGTGGTCGGAGCATGCAGCGAGACCGTTCCCTGAAACGCACACAGCGGGATAGACAATCCATCTGTTTTCTGGGTGTAAGGACAAAAAAGAACATCAATATCGTCATTAGTAATTCCTTGATGACAGAGCAACGTGCTTTCCTCGCTATGAACCTGTTCATCCCAAAATTGTCATTGGAGCTGTGTAGAAGTTTGTGGTGGAATACTGTGAATCATTGAATCATATGTGGGCATTCATAGCTCAGAGGTTACCTGCTCCTCATCACATGCTGTTGCATAGCTCCTGCTTGTGGCTATTCATCTAAGATCTTAACTAAAATCTAAAATAATAATAACTTTAATAACTATTAATGGCTAACACTACTAAACCTGCTGAAAAGGTTGTCAAAACGAAAGAGAATCGGAAAAAAACTGTTTTAATAGACTGATATCCATTTGCTGAATGAGACAGCAAAATGCTCTCAGCGTTTTACAAGGGTTTTAATGTAAACCCATAGATTAAACACCAGATTACATCCTTATTTTCCCTACTCTTTCCCTGTCAGAAGCAAATCACCCAAGTGGAGAAGAGTTCTCCGTGTTTTTTTTTCAAAACCCTACCACCAAGTTATTTAATTAATGAATTGCAAACACTTTCCATTAGGGGCAGTGGAGCAAACAGCAAAATGAATAAGTGAAAATCAAAGGATGGGATGAGATCAAATAGTGTTATTGTTGGATACAATGAATCCTAGCCCCTGCGGTGACCACCTGTCTTTAAACGCATCAAGGGTACTGACAGACGCCATGTGTACTCTCTCCAAGTGGATCTGTTCACAGCTGGAGCTATAGGAAGACTTGCAAGCAGTTGGGAGGTACAATTGCCTCAATGGTTCACTATGTCGCCTTATAGATGATGATTTTAGCCAAGCCAAGAGCAAGCTGACAAGGAGGCTCTCCAGCCTACTCAAACCCTTCACTCCAGTTAGTTTTTCTTTCTATTTTAAGAACCCAGCTTTTCTTTTATAAGGCCTGACCAGATCACCCAATCCACCAAATTCGACCAGGGACAATGTAACAACAGCAAAGATTAAAAAGGTGAGGGAAAACCAGGAGGGAACAAATCAAAGTGGAATTTATGAGGGAGATAATGCATCTCTGCCCCTATGGTGTTCATCTCATTCTAAAAGTTTCAAAGGTACTTGTGGGCACTGAACATTCCCTCTCCAAGGACACTCGAGCATAGACATTGAATTATAGAATGGAATCATAGAATCCCAATAGTGCAGATAAAGGCCATTTGGCCCATTAAACTTGCACCGACCTTTGAAAGAGCATCCCACCCGATCCCCATAACTCTACATTTACAGTAGTTAACCAACTTAGCCTACACACTATGAAACAATCCACCTATCCTACACATCTTTGGATTGTGAGAGGAAACTGGAGCACCCAGAAGAAACCCACATAGTCATGGAGAATGTGCAAACTCCACGCAGATAGTCACCCGAGGCTGGAATCGAACCCGGGTCCCTGGTCTGTGATGAGGCACAGCTGGCCACTATGCCATCTTTGGTATAGAAGAGAGGCAGGCAGTCAAACCGCTCCACAGCCTGGGCTAATTAATGGTTACTCTAGTCAATCTCAAACGCAGGCCTATGCAAAAGTTGAAGTGAGATCTAAAGCTGAGTGACTCTATGCGTCCAAAACTGAGCATCAGTAAGCAGGTTACTAAGGAAGAGCTGCTGGACAACAATATTGATGATCCTTTTCCTCACTTTACTGATGATCAAGAACAGACTGGTCATTAATTGACTGTGTTGGATTTGTCCTGCTCTTTTGTATAGGACATACCTGGTGGACAGTACATTTACAGAGCTGGTCACATCACCAATAAGGGCTACATAGATGGAGACAGAGTGGCTGTTCCCCTCTCAAATGTGTAGACCATTTTAGATACTGTTGGGAGGGATGGCCTCCAAGCAGAAAGCAACAGCAGCAGCCAGATCAGTGGCCCCACAACTAGCACTTTCATACAGCAGGGATGGTCAAAGTATAGGCAAGCAGTATTTATAGGGGACTCTTATAGTAAGGAGCACAGACAGGTGTTTCTATGGCCACAAGCGAGACTCTAGGATGGTGTGTTGCCTCCCTGGTATTAGCGTCAAGCATGTCTCTAAGCAGGCAGGATATTCAGAAGGGGGAGTGTGAGAAGCCAGAAGCTGGGGTCCATATTGGTACCAACTTTTATGGACAAGGCCAAACCCCCTCAAAATATATTAAGATAGTCTAGACATTAATGTTTTCTTATTTTAAAAGCTAAGTGTAAGGCATTGCATTCCAGATGCAATTTGATTGGTCAAACTATTCAATGTTACGCAAAACACACCTTATTTTCACACTACAGCTAAAATACAGACAAGATAAAAGAATTGGCTTAACTGTGACTCTATAGAAATGCTTAACAAAAGAATAGATGCTTTGGGTGAGCTAAAGAGGGATGTGAAAGACATGGGGGAGTTGCACTACAGGATAAGAGAGAATATCACAGCTGGACCAAGGGCAGACACCTTGAGGGCTCATCCAGCAAGGCCATATGGATAGAGCTCAGGAATAAGAAGCATGCAATCACTTTGATGGGCTTTGACTGAGGGTCTACCAACAGCCAGCAGGTGATAGAGGAACAGATATATGGACAGATGATGGAAAAAAGGAAATGAAAACAGAGCTGTTTCGATGATTGCTTTTAACTTCCCTATATTGTCTGGGACTTGCTTCATGCCAGGGGTTTGGATTGTGGGGCACTTATTAGCTGTGTCCAGGACAGTTTATTTTTTGAAATAATATATAAACTGTTCAACTAGGGAAGGAGCTATACTAGGAGGAGAAAGTGAGGTCTGCAGATGCTGGAGATCAGAGCTGAAAATGTGTTGCTGGAACAGCGCAGCAGGTCAGGCAGCATCCAGGGAACAGGAGAATCGACGTTTCGGGCATAAGCCTTCCTGAAGAAGGGCTTATGCCCGAAACGTCGATTCTCCTGTTCCCTGGATGCTGCCTGACCTGCTGCGCTGTTCCAGCAACACATTTTCAGCAAGGAGCTATACTAGACCTGGTAGTGGGGAATTGGCCTGGCTAGGTGATCAGTTTCAGTGGGATAGCATTTCAGGAAAAGAGAACATAATTCCAAAAGTTTTAAGTTACTTATGGATAAGGATAAAAGTCATGCTTGGGTGAATGTACTAACTTGGGGAAAGCCTAATTATTTGGCAGGAACTGGAGAGTGTGGATTGGGGGCAGCTGTTTGAAAGTAAATCCACATTTGGCACATGCAAATCCTTTAACCACTAGTTGATGAGAGTTCAGGACCAACATGTTCCTGTGCAAATGAAGGATGAGGACAGCCAAATTCAGGAATCATAGATGATAAGAAAATTTGTGAGTTTAGTCAAAAGGTTTACGAAACTGAAGACAGCCAGAACACTTGAAGAATACAAAGATGGTAGGAAAGAACTCAAATGAGGATTTGGGAAGACAAACAGGGATCATGAATGTGTTTGGCAAACAGGATTAAGGAAAATCCTAAGGCATTTGACATTATATAAAGAGCATAAGGATAGCTAGGGAAAGGGACAAAGGAGGGATTTTAGGCTAGGAGCCGAAGGCAGTGGATGAGGTTCTTAATGAATACTTTGCATTGGTACTCAGAAAACAGAAGGACATGATGGATGATGAGTTTTGGGAGGGGTATGTTAATATTCTAGGCATGTGAATATAAAAAAGGAGGTGTTGGGATTTTGAAAAGCATTAAGGTGGGCAAGTTCCCAGGACCTGATGAGATCTATCCCAGACTGCTGAGGGAGGTGGATGAAGAGAGTCCCAGAGGTCCCAGAGGAGAATAGCCAATGTTGTTCTTCTTTTTAAGAAGGGCAACAGGAATAATTTGGGAAAATACGGCAGAGGGAAGCCTTATGTCAGCAGTAGGGAAATTATTGGGAAGGATTAGGAGTAGGATTTACTGACATTTGGAAAAGCATGGACTTTTTAGGAATAGTCAGCATAGCTTTGTTGGGGGGTGGAGGGAGTCTTTTGAGGAAATGACAAAGAAGATTAATGCGGGCAGGGCAGTAGATTTTTTTTAGATTAGATTACTTACAGTGTGGAAACAGGCCCTTCGGTCCAACAAGTCCACACCCACCCGCCGAAGCGCAACCCACCCAGACCCATTCCCCTACATTTACCTTTTCACCTAACACTACGGGCAATTTAGCATGGCCAATTCACCTAACCTGCACATTTTTGGATTGTGGGAGGAAACCGGAGCACCCGGAGGAAACCCACGCAGACACGGGGAGAATGTGCAAACTCCACACAGAGAGTCGCCAGAGGCGGGAATTGAACCTGGGTCTCTGGCGCTGTGAGGCAGCAGTGCTAACCACTGTGCCACCGTGCCACCCACAATTGTTGAAATGGACTTTATAAAGGCCTATAACAAGGTTCCTCAGGGCAGCCTGATATAAAAGGTGAAGTCATGTGGGATCTACATTGAGCTGGCAAGATGGATACAGAACTATCTTAGTCATAGAAGACAGACAGTAGTGATGAAAAAGTGCTTTTCTGACCTATGACCAGTGCTTTTCCACAGGGAACGATACTGGGAATCTTAATGTTTGTAGTACATATCAATGATTTGGAGGATAAAGTAGGTGGCCTGATTAATATGTTTGCGGGTGACCCAAATATTGGGAACTGCAGAGAGTGAGGATTGCCAAAGGATACAGCACAATATAGATAAATTGAAGACTTGGGCAGATACATTGCAGATAAGAGTTTAATCTGGAAAAAATATAAGGTGATGTATTTTGGGAGATCTAATGCAGGCAGGAAGTACAGGTATACAGGAAATGGCAGAACCATTAGTAGGATCAACATACAGAGGGATCTAAGCATACAGGTCCACAGTTCCTCGGAAGTGGCAACACAAATGGATAAGGTAGTCAAGAAGGTATAGAATATAAAAATGTTGCAGCTGTATCAAATTTTAGTTAGGCCACATTTGGAATAATGTATGGCACGTAAGGAAACCCCTGTATGCCATGTGGAAGAACACAGATGGTATTTCTATGAGGTGGCTCAGGTTGTGATGTGCAGTCTCTTGGGTGAGGTTCTCAAAACCAGAACAGATGTTTGAGTTACCCAGCTTGTTTCCAAAATATTTTCTAATCAACCCATTCAGAGATGTTATTACACACCTCTACAGCAGGTGGGACTTGAACCCAGGCCTCCTGGCTCAGATAGGAATACTGCCACAGCACCACAAGTCTAGCTAACATGTTAAGTAGACCCATTATCAAATCATCTAAATAAACAAATAACCAAATAACAATTAACAAGCACAGCCTTTAGGGGCTGGAAAAGCACAGTAGGTCAGGCTTCAGGACGATTTATGATGTATATTAATCACTTCCATGAGGTAACCAAATACAATATTTTCATGTTTGCCGATGGCACAAAACTAGATGGGATTGTGGGTTGTGAGAAGGACACAAGGAGGAAACAGGGCAATCAAACAAGTTGCATTGGTCGAGATAATGTGGATAAATATGAAGTTGCACACATCAGAGTCAAAAAAAGAGAGGCAGTTTATTCTTTGGATCATAGTGTTCTGGGAAGTGTGGATGTACAAAGGGATGTGGGTGTCCTTGTACTGCAGTCAATGAAGGTAGAGAGGCAGGTGAAGCAAACAGTTCAGAAGACTGATGGTATATTGGCCTTCATTGTAAAAGGATTTGAACTCAGAAGTACAGAAACATAGAAACATTGAACACAGGAACAGGCATTTAGCCCATCAAACCTGCTCTACGTTTTAATATGATCATCCAACTTGTACAATGTTCTTGTTTTCTCCCCATATCCTTTGATTCCTTTAGCCCAAAGAACAATATCTAACTTTTTCTTGAAAACATCACATTTTTTGGCCGCAACTATTTTCTGTGCACAGAATTTCACAGGTTCCCCACTCTCTGGGCGAAGACATTTCTCCTCTTCTCAGTCCTAAATGGCCTACTGCATATCCTTCAACTATGACTCCTTTGTCATTGAGAACTTTCTCCCTACTTTCACTTTGTCGAGCCCTGCTTGAGTTTTATAGGTTTCTATAAATCCTCCCCTATTCTTTTAAACTCCAATGAAAAAAGCTCCAATTGATCGAGTTGCTCTTCATATATTATCCTGCCAATGAATCAATCAGGTACCTTACTGAAGTTATGCAGGGCTTTGGTAATACTATACCTGGAGAATTGTGTGCAGCTTCGGTCACGCTACTTATGAAAGGACATATTTGCCAGAAATAGAGTTTAGCAGAGGTTCACTAAGCTGATAATTGTGATGGCAAGATTGTGATATGAAAATAGATTGGTTTGACTGGGCCTGGATTCACTCAAGTTTGGAAGAATGAGAGGGGATCTGATTGAAACATCTAAAATTCAAATGGGGCTGGACAGACTAGATGTAGGAAGGAGATTTTCCCTTTTGGGTCTCTAGGACTTAAGGACACAGTCTGAGGACATGAGATAGACCATAAGGACTGAGATGAGGAAACATTTCTTCATTCAGAGGATGGTCAACCCATGTAATTCGCTATTGCAGGAGGCAATATATTCAAGAAAGAAATTGATACATGTTGAGGTTTTAAAGGCCGCAAGATGACAAGAAAGCAGGAATATAGGATTGAGATAGAGTATCAGCCATGATCTTATTGAATGATGGAGCAGGCTTAAAGGACTGAATAGTCTCATCCTCCTATGTTTTAATCACCCTCTCAACTTGTCCTGCCACCTTCAATGATCTATGTACATATAAACCCAGGTCTCTCTGATCCTGCACTGCTTTTGGAATTGTGCCCTTTGTTTCACATTGCTTCTCTGTGAACCTCCAGCCAAAATGAACAAGTTCATACTTTTCTGCAATAAATTTCATCTGCCACCCATTCCACTCACCTGCCTATGTTTTTATTCTGAATAAAGCATCATTCACTGTCGCTCTCTCAGTTCATAACTTCGGAATGTTGAAACTGTGCCCTCTATTGATAAAATGTTGGGCGTTTTATGGCATTTTCTCATTAGTGCAACATTGATTAAAGTTTTATTTTAAATGAAGTAAGTCATTTAATTACTTTCAGCAAGGCTTTGACTGATTAAGATTGGAAGTGGCACATAGGTCTTTCATGAACTATGTGTGGATCTGGAGTAATAGGTTGCAGAAAGCCAGGATTGCTGTTAACTGAATTAAGTCAGTGCTCAGTTGAATACAGTGTATAGTTCAAACTGTGTTTTTTTAAAATTAGATCCTTCTCATTCTTTTCCCAAGTTTCATTTTGTCCTTGTGTTAAATATTTCAGAAGTTGCATCTAAGAGTGAAGTCTCTGCAGAGTGGAGACAATTAGTCTCCATCCTTGACTTTACAATCTGACAGCTCTCATTCATGCAGTAACAAATAATTTAGAAGGCCAATGACAACACACGCCCCACTGAGATGTCAAGATGACTTGGTTTCTGCTGCTTGGCGGCTGCACATTCTGAATGCCAAGGTGAAGTTTTGACAAACAGTTTCTGGAGATAAATGGCTGATGTAAAAAGAATAGCTCACTGACTGCCAATCTCCTGGGAGAGATGCTGTCAATAGTGCATGACAGCTACTGGAGCAGTCTGACAGCCATGAACAGCCATCTGTCTAACTGAGATGACTGAAAACTGGTTCAGTGCTGCATGGAGCCTTTCATCTCACATCAACTTTCTTCTTTCATTTTTCAAATTTCGGAATAATGTAAGCATTTCTTGGGCAAAGGTGAAAAAAAACAGCTCCAACATTGATATCCCTTTATAATTAAGGCTTGATCCTACTATAATCAGCACTAAAGGAGATTCTGTTCCTGGGTGTTATGAGTCTACAGCTTTGTAAACATCATATGAATATTTGCTCTGACTGATGCTTTCTTTTGTTCAGTAGGAAACTGAGGTCCTCAGTACTCACTCAGGTGATGGTAAGAATATCCATGGCATTCCTGAAAAGGAGCAAGGCAGTTTTGCTCAACACATTTCACTACAACAGGTCATCAGGTCATTTATTTCATTGCAGTTTGTGGGATCTTACTGCATACAAATTGGTTTCTACCTATTCTTACATTGCAACAATGACAGTACTTCAGAAGTTATTTTCATTTGGCTGCGAGGCATCTTGGGATGTCCTGAGTTCAAGAAAGGTGCTGTCAAAATTCAAACAAAGCAGAAAAAGCTGGAGATACTCAACATCCGTAGAGAGCGAAATGGAGATCAGAATTCACATGGTGTCCTTTTATCGGGATTATTTCAACAAATAACTTTGCTTCTCTCTGCACAGACTTGATATCAGATCTCTGAGAATTTTTGAGTTTTACTCTTTTGGACCGCAGTAGGTTTGTTCCTATTTAATTTCTGAATACATACTGAGTTGTACATTTTGACTTACCTTGACCTTAAGAACTAAAAGTAGAAAAGGATGTTTTGCTGTTCCCTTTGTGGGAAAAAAGAAGCACACATATCCTCAAACTGTTGTGAGTGCAATCAAGATTTGGGGGGGTTTCAATAAAGGTTTTCAAAATCTTGAAACAAAAATGGTTTTGATGGAGTCAGTATGGAGAAAGTATTTTCATTGCCAAAAGAATCAATAATGAGATGACAGAGATTGAAAGCATTTTACAGAGAATGCAAAAGACAGATGAGATAATCTTTCATAGCAGTTGTTATGATCTGGAAATCATTGCCTCTGGGGCTGATTGAAGGCAGCTTGAATATTAATTTTCGGAATGAATTTGGACATCTATTTGAAGAGGTGAAAATTTATAGGGGCCACAGGGAAAAGCTTGGCACTAATTAAATAGCTTATGCGCATCATAGTATGATTGGGCTAAATGGTCTCTTTCCATGCTGTTTTACCCTACAAACCTGCACAGCTGTACAGAATTTAAAAGGATGCTGAACATGTGTGAGGTTTCAGTTTTACCTGGGCTGGGTGATTTATTGCAGGCTTTAACACTAAGCTGAACGCATGGATTTGTGAATAATATATACATGTTGTATCTTCCTCATCCATCAAGATGACCTTGAAGAAAGCAAGGAACACTGGTATATGTTCTAAAATTAAGCTGATTTCCATTATTTGCCTGGGATCTTTGCCCAAGATGATCACACACAAGATAGCATGAATAAGGAGTTAGAATCTTAGAATCCCTACAGTATGGAAACAGGCCATTTGGCCCAACAAATCCACAACAACCCTCCAAAGAGTAACCCACACCCATTTCCCTACATTTACCCCTGACTAATGCATCTAACCTAAAATTGCCCATGGTGTTCATCCCGAAATTTTAGCATGGCTAATTCACCTAACCTGTAAATCCTTGGACTATGGGAGGAAACCCACACAGACACAGGGAAAATGTGCAAACTCCACACAGACAGGCATCTGACGTGAGAATTGAATTCAGGTTCCTGGTACAATGAGCCATCGTGCCACCAAGTCTTACAGATTTAGTATCAGCATTACAAATGACAGAATCCTCAGAGCTTTGTATGGGAACAGCAAGACTTGACTTGATACTTTCAGTGGCGTTGTGATTCTTTTCCCCAAAACATTCTCTGTAATTATCATTGAAGCAAGCAGATAAGCTTGGAGTTTTTCCCCCAGCTGTGAACAATGTGACAATGATATACTCTTACTTTAGAATTTCTGCTTCCACTAGAACTTCCATTAATGACAACCGAAATGGCATTCGTGAGTTTTGATGTTAAAATGCAAGCTCAATGTTGGTTGGTTTGTTTTAAGTTTCTTTCCCTTCTATTTAAATTAATTTGCCAGAAATGAGAGACAATTTTATTATAGAAAGAAACTTGAGACATTTTCACTGGAGCAGTGAGAAGATGTAATCAAAATTGAAAAATAAACAAAGGGTTTTTTTCAGGAGATGAGGGGAAACTTATAATAAAAAAAGAGGAAGTGCTAAAGTAACTCAGCAGGTTTGACAGTATCTGTGGACAGAGAAACGTAGATAACATTTCTAGTCAGATGAGTCATATTAGATTCAAAGTATTAACTCTGATGTTTTAACTCTGATTTTAAAAAAAATGCTAGATGTTGCCAGACCTGTTGAGTTTCTCTGGTATTTTCTGGGTTTTTTTATTTCAGATTTCCAGCATCTACAGCATTTTGCTTTTATTTGAGACAAAACCGTTGCCCTGTTTGAAGGATTGTTGATAAGGCAGTCATTGGTTGAAAATTGTCAGATTCGAGGAAACATGCATTTGTACAGTTGCTAGTAGAGCAAGAATTGGTCGTGGTTGTGACTGCATTAAGAATAAAGTGTATCAATAGTAATAATACTAATGGGTATTTACAAAGCACCCTCAACATAGTTTCACTTCTTAAGGTGCTATGCAGGAATAAAATAAGATGCCAATTTGACACACTGTCAGGAAACCAAAAAGAATTAAGTTTTAAGGAGTATCTTAAAGAAGAATATTTGTACAGGACTTCAGTGAGATCACATCTGGAGTTTTATATGTGGTTTTGATTTCTAGATTGAAGAAAACATATCTTGTATTGAAGACAGCACACCAAAAATGTTCTAGATTAGTTTCTGAGCTGAGAGGCTTCTCCTACGGGATGGTGTTGGGTAAATTTGTCCTGTGTTCTCTGGACTTTAGAAGAATGAGAGGTGGTCTCATGAAGGCATACATGATTCTGGGGGGACTTGACAGGGTGAATTTTGAGAAATTGTTTCTCCTTCTCCGAGAACTGGGGACTGTTTAAAAATAAGCAGTCTCACTGTTAAGAAGGAGCTGAGGAAAATTATTTTGTGCAAAAGGTGTATTGGTGTTGAATTCTCTTCCCTAGAAAGTACAGAAGGCTGGGTCATTCAATTGCGTCAAGGCTGTGGTTGATAGATTTTTGACAGTCAAGGGATTGTTGCGGGCAAACAGGAGAATGGAGTTGAGGCCACTGCGACACCAGGCATGTACTTACTGACTGTTGAAACAGTCTTAAAGGGCTGAATGGCCTACTCCTATTTATGTTCATATAAAAGAGGCAGAGAAGCACAGTAATTCAGCAGGCAGGGAGGTATTTTCCTGCAATTAAGTCCAGAGACAGGGCTACTACTAGGGACAGACAGGAGGTTCTGTAGAAGTGAGACACATTCACAGTTGGTGTGTTGACTCCGAGATGCAAGGATTCGTGATGTCTCTGATCGTGTTTTTAGGATCCTTGTGGGGGAGGGGGAACTGCCCCAAGTTGTAGTCCACATTGGCACCGACGACATAGGTAGGAAGAGAGATGGGGATTTAAGGCAGAAATTCAGAGAGTGAGGGTGGAAGCTTAGAGCTGAAACAAACAGAGTGTTATCTCTGGTTTGTTGCCTGTGCCACCTACCAGCGAGGCGAGGAATAAGGAGAGAGAAGAGTTGAACATGTAGCTACAGGGATGGTGCAGGGGGGAGGGTTTTGGATTCCTAGATAATTGGGGCTCTTTCTGAGGTAGGTGGAACCTCTGCAAACAGGATGGTCTTCAGGATGCTAGAGCTGCTCAGGAGGATTTAAACTAGTATAGTGTGGGTTGGGAACCAGGGAGATAGTCAGGAAATAGATCGATCTGAGACTGGTATAGTTGAGAACAGAAGCGAGTCAAATAGTCAGGGCAGGCAGGGACAAGGTAGGAATAATAATTTAAACTGCATTTATTTCAATGCAAGGAGTCTAACAGGGAAGGCAGATGAACTCAGGGCATGGTTAGGAACATGAAGACTGGGATATCATAGAAATTACAGAAACATGGTCAGGGATGGACTGGACTGGCAGCTTAATGTTCCAGGACACAAATGCTAAAGGAAGGATAGAAAGGGAGGCAAGAGAGGAGGGGGAGTGGCGTCTTTGATAAGGGACAGCATTACAGCTGTACTGAGGGAGGATATTCCCAGAAATACATCCAGGGAAGTTATTTGGGTGGAACTGAGAAATACGAAAGGGATGATCACCTTATTGGGATTGTAGACCCCCTAATAGTTAGAGCAAAATTGAAAAATAAGTTTATAAGGAAATCTCAGCTATCTGTAAGAAAATATGGTGGTTGTGGTAGTGGATTTTAACTTTCCAAACATAGACTGGAACTGCCATGGTGTTAAAGGTTTAGATGGAAAGGAATTTGTTAAGTGTGTACAAGAAAATTTTCTCATTCAGCGTGTGGATGTAGCTATGAGAGAAGGTGTAAAACTTGACCTACTCTTGGGAAATAAGGCAGGGCAGGTGACTGAGGTGTCAGTGGGGGAGCACTTGAGGCCAGCAAACATAAATCTATTAGGTCTAAAATAGTGATGGAAAAGGATAGACCAGATCTAAAAGTTGAAGTTCTAAATTGGAGAAAGGCCAATTTTGACGGTATTAGGCAAGAACTTTCAAAAGCTGATTGGGGGCAGATGTTTGCAGTTAAATGGATGGCTGGAAAATGGGAAGCCTTCAGAAATGAGATAACGAGAATTCAGAGAAAGAAGATTCCTGTTAGGGTGAAAGGAAAGGCTGGTAGGTATAGGGAATGCTGGATGATGAAAGAAATTGAGGGATTGGTTAAGAAAAAGAAGGAAGCATATGTCAGATATAGACAGGATAGATCGAGTGAATCCTTAGAAGAGTATAAAGGCAGTAGGAGTATAATTAAAAGGGAAATCAGGAGAGAGAAAAGGGGACATGAGATAGTTTTAGCAAATAGAATTAAGAAGAATCCAAAGGGTTTTTACAAATACATTAAGGACAAAAAGGTAATTAGGGAGAGAATAGGGCCCCTCAAAGATCAGCAAGGCGGCCTTTGTGTGGAGCTGCAGAAAATGGGGGAGATACTAAACAAGTATTTTGCATCAGTATTTACTGTGGAAAAGGATAAGGAAAATAGAGAATGTAGGGAAATAGATGGTGACATCTTGAAAAATGCCCAAATTACAGAGGAGGAAGTGCTGGATGTCTTGAAATGCATAAAGGTGGATAAATCCCCAGGACCTGATCAGGTGTACCCTAGAACTCTGTGGGAAGCTAGGGAAGTGATTGCTGGGACATTTGTATCATCGATAGTCACAGGTGAGGTGCCAGAAGACTGGAGGTTGGCTAACGTGGTGCCACTGTTTATGAAGGGTGGTAAGGACAAGCCAGGGAGCTATAGACCAATGGGCCTGATGTCGGTGATGGGCAAGTTATTGGAGGGAATCCTGAGGGACAGAATGTACATGTATTTGGAAAGGCAAGGACTGATTAGAGATAGTCAACATGGCTTTGTGTGTGGGAAATCATGTCTCACAAACTTGATTGAGTTTTTTGAAGAAGTAACAAAGAGGATTGATGAGGACAGAGTGGTAGATGTGATCTATATGGACTTCAGTAAGACGTTCAACAAGGTTCCCCATGGGAGACTGGTTAGCAAGGTTAGATCTCACGGAATAAAGGGAGAACTAGTCATTTGGATACAGAACTGGCTCAAAGGTAGAAGACAGAGAGTGGTGGTGAATGGAGGCCTGTGACCAGTGGAGTGCCACAAGGATCAGTGCTGAGTCCTCTACTTTTTGTAATTTACCTAAATGATTTGGATGTTAGCATAAGAGGTACAGTTAGTAAGTTTCCAGATGACACCAAAATTGGAGGTGTAGTGGACAGCGAAGAAAGTTAGCTCAGATTACAACAGGATCTTGATCAGATGGGCCAATGGGCTGAGAAGTGGCAGATGGAGTTTAATTCAGATAAATGCGAGGTGCCTCATTTTGCGAAAGTAAAACTTAGCAGGACTTATACACTTAATGGTAAGGTCTTAGGGAGTGTTGCTGAACAAAGAGACCTTGGAGTGCAGGTTCATAGCTCCTTGAAAGTGGAGTCACAGGTAGCTAGGATAGTGAAGAAGGCATTCGGTATGCTTTCCTTTATCGGTCAGAGTATTGAGTACAGGAGTTGGGAGGTCATGTTGCAGCTGTACAGGGCATTGGTTAGGTCACTGGTGCAATATTACGTGCAATTCTGATCTCCTTCCTATTGGAAAGCTGTTGTGAAACTTGAAAAGGTTCAGAAAAGATTTTCAAGGATGTTGCCAGGGTTGGAGGATTTGAGCTATAGGGAGAGGCTGACCAGGCTGGGTCTGTTTTCCCTGAAGCGTCGGAGGCTGAAGGGTGACCTTATAGAGGTTTACAGAATTATGAGGGGCATGGATAGGATAAATAGGCAAAGTATTTTCCCTGGGGTGGGGAGTCCAGAACTAGAGGGCATAGGTTTAGGGTGAGAGGGGAAAGATATAAAAGAGACCTGAGGGGCAACCTTTTCACACAGAGGGTGGTACATGTATGGAATGAGTTGCCACAGGAAGTGGTGGAGGCTGGTACAATTGAAACATTTAAAAGCCATTTGGATGGGTATATGAATAGGAAGGGTTTGGAGGGATATGGGCTGGGTGATGGCAGGTGGGGCTAGATTGGGTTGGCATATCTGGTCAGCATGGATGGGTTGGACTGAAGGGTCTGTTTCCATGCTGTACATCTCTATGACTCTATGGCTCTAAGTGTGTCTATTTCAACACCATGAGCATCTGGAATAAGGTGGTCGAATTTGAAGCATTGGTCTTTACCTGGGATTTTGATGTTCTGGCCATTTTGGAGACATGGGTACAGCAGGGACAGGAATGGTTATTGCAGGTGCCGGGATTTAGATGTTTCAGTAATAAGAGAGAAGATGGTAAAAGCGATGGGAGCGTAGCATTGTTAGTCAAGGACAGTATTACAGCTGCAGAAAAGATGTGTGAGGACTCATCAACTGAGGTAGTATGGGCTGAAATTAGAAACAGGAAAGGAGCAGTCACCCTGTTGGGATTTTTCTATAGGCCTCCAAATAGTTCCAGAGATTTAGAGGAAAGGATAAAAAAGATAATTCTTGATAGGCGCAAGAGTGACAGGGTAGTTGTTACGGGGGACTTCAATTTTCCAAATATTGACTGGAAATGCTATAGTTCAAGTACTTTCGATGTGTCACTTTCTGACAATGTGTGCAGGAGGGTCGACAGGCCAACAAGGGCGAGGCCACATTTGATTTGGTACTGGGTAATGAACCCGGCCAGGTGTTAGATTTGAAGGTAGGTGAGCACTTTGGTGATAGTAACCACAATTCAGTTATGTTTAATTTACTGATGGAAAGGGATAGGTATACACCAGACGTAAGAGCTATAGCTGAGGGAAAGGTAATTACGATGTGATTAGACAAGATTTAGGATGCATAGGATGGGGAAGGAAATGGCAGGGGATGGGCACAATTGAAATGTGGAGCTTATTCAAGGAGCAGCTACTGCGGGTCCTTGATAAGTATGTACCTGTCAGAGTGGGAGGAAGCTGTTGAGCACAAGAGTCGTGGTTTACTAAAGAAGTTGAATCTCTTGTGAAGAGGAAGAAGAAGGGTTATGTTAGAATGAGATGTGAAGGCTCAGTTAGGGTGATTGAGAGTTACAAATTAGCCAGGAAAGACCTAAAGAGAGAGCTAAGACAAGCAAGAAGGGGGCATGAGAAGTTGTTGGTGAATAGGATCAGGGAAAACCTTAAAACTTTCTACAGGTATTTAAGAGACAAGAGAATGACTAAAGTAAGATTAGGACCAATCAAGGACAGTAGTGGGAAGTTGTGTGTGGAGTCAGAGGAGATAGAGGAAGCACTAAATGAATATTTTTCATCAGTATTCATACTGGAAAAGGACAATATTGTTGAGGAGGATACTGAGAAACAGGCTACTCGACTAGATGGGATTGAGGTTCACAAGGAGGAAGTGTTAGAAATTCTGGAAAGTTGAAAATATATGAATCCCATGGGTGGGATGGGATTTATCCTAGGATTCTCTGGGAAGCCAGGGAGGAGATTGCAGAGCCTTTGGCTTTGATCTTTATGTTGTCATTGTCTACAGGAATAATACAGAAGACTGGAGGATAGCAAATGTTGTTCCCTTGTTCAAGACGTGGGGTAAAGACAACTCTGGTAATTATAGACCAGTGAGCCTTACTGCTGTTGTGGGTAAAGTGTTGGAAAGGGTTATAAGAGACATGATTTATAATCATCTTGAAAGAAATAAGTTGATTAAGGATAGTCAACACAGTTTTGTGAAGGGGGTAAATTCAGAACAGAAATGCAGAGACCTTTCTTCAACCAGAGAGTGGTGGGCCTGTGGAATTCATTGCCATGGAGTGCAGTGAAGGCTGGGACGCTAAATGACTTCAAGACAGAGATTGATAAATTCTTGATGTCACAAGGAATTAAGGGCTATGGGGAGAATGTGGGTAAGTGGAGTTGAAATGCCCATCAGCCATGATTGAATGGCAGAGTGGACTCGATGGGCCGAATGGCCTTACTTCACTCCTATGTCTTATGATCTTAAGGTCATGCTCACACACTTTATTGAGTTATTTGAGAAGGTGACCAAACAGGTGGATGAGGGTAAAGCCACTGATGTGGTGTATATGGATTTCAGTAAGGCGTTTAATAAGGTTCCCCATGGTAGGCTACTGCACAAAATATGGAGGCATGTGATTGAGGGTGATTTAGCGGTTTGGATCAGAAAGAAGATAGAGGATGGTGGTTAATGGGAAATGTTTATCCTGGAGTTGAGTTACTTATTGGTGTACCACAAGGATTTGTTCTGGGTCCACTGGTGTTTGTCATTTTTATAAACGACCTGGATGAGGGCGTAGGAAGATGGGTTAGTAATTTTGCGGATGACACTAAGGTCGATACAGTTGTAGATAGTGCCAAGGATGTTATCGGATACAGAGGGATATAGATACACTGCAGAGCTGGGCTGAGAGGTGGCAAATGGAGTTTCATGTGGAAAAGTGTGAGGTGATTCACTTTGGAAGGAGTAATGCAGAGTACTGGGCAAATGGTAAGATTCTTGGTTGTGTAGATGAGCCGAGAGATCTTGGTGTCCACGTATGTAGATCCCCCAAAGTTGCCACCCAGGTTGATAGGGTTGTTACGAAGGCATTTGGTGTGTTAGCTTTTATTCATTGAGGGAGCGAGTTTCAGAACCATGAGGTCTGCAGCTGTGCAAAATTCTGGTGCGGCCGCACTTGGGGTATTGCATGCAGCTTTGGTCACTGTATTATAGGAAGGATGTGAAAGCTTTGGAAACGGTTCAGAGGAGATTTACTAAGATGTTGCCTGGTATGCAGGTGAGGTCTTATGAGGCAAGGTTGAGGGACTTGAGGCTGTTTTTGTTAGAGAGAAGAAGGTCGAGAGTTGTCTTCATTGAGACATATAAGATAATCAGAAGGTTTGATGTGGTGGACAGTTACATCCTTTTTCCTCTGATGGCAATGGCCAGCACAAGGGGGCATAGCTTTAAATTGAGAGGTGATAGATGTAGGACAAAATTCAGAGGCAGATTCTTTACTCAGAGAGTAGTAGGGTTGTGCAACACACTGCCTGCAACAGTTGTAGACTTGCCAATTTTACGGGCATTTACATGGTCATTGGATAGGCATATGGACGAGAATGGAATAGTGTAGGTTAAATGGGCTTCAGATTGGTTTCACAGGTCGATGCAACATTGAGGGCCGAAGGGCTTGTACTGCACTGTACTGTTCTATGTTCTATGTAATAGTGAAAATGTTGGAAATTAGAGGAACGTAGAGATCCCAGATTGGGCTGGAGGACATTGCAAGCATAGGGAGGGATAAGGTGTAACAGACATTTGAAAATAACAGAATTTTTAAGTCAAGAGATTGTCAGATCAGAAAGAGTGGGATGTGGGGATACAACTGAATAAAACCTAGTGTGAACTAAGGCATGACTGGCAGAATTCTGAAAGCCAAAGGATAAAGTAGAGGCACAGCAACAAAGCAAGACAATGATGTTGGTTTGGAATTGATTTGTAAAACACCAGTACAGAGTTGATTTACTGACTGGCTGCATTTGTGTTATAGTTAGTTTTAATGTTGTATAGCTTTCATCTTTAATATTATAAAATATAACAAGGTGCTCCACCAGAATGTGCCTCAAATAAAATTTGACTTTAAACCTCATAAGGAGATATCAAGATAGATGGTAAAAGACTCAGGTGGAACCAAGTTATAAGGCATGTTTTAAAATGGGAAATTTGGGCAAAGATCCGGAGGGTGACTATTCCAGCCATAGGATATAAACAGTTGAATGCATTTCAACCAATAGAGTGACAAAAGAATTTGTGGTTATATAAAAGAATAGAACAATACAGAGTTTTCGGAAGGATTGGGAAGGGAAGGAGTTAAGCCATAGAGGGATTTGAACATAAGGATGAGAGCTATGAAACATTTATGCAGAGACATGAGGAAACCAGTTCTCGATATATATTTTCTTTAATCCAATTTGTTGTGGTTTCCTACAGAGAGCGAATAAACACTACATTTCCCAAAGCACGTTGCCCATTCCTGAGATACATAATAATTTCTAGTTTAATATCAAATAAAGGAGAGATGTCACAAAGAAACAAAATATTTCTCAATTTCTAACAGACTCGTCTCCTGGTAACACATAAATGAAAATTTCTTTCTGCTTTACAAGAAGTGTGAGGAGAATTAAAATGCAGTTTATAATTTGGTCTTTGTATGGAAGTACTGTTATAATGAAATGCAGAAACTGGATTTTAGTAGGACTTTTCACAATCAAAAGGCAACCTGAAGCTCTTTATATCCAATAAAATAGACAAAAGACAATAGGTGCAGGAGTAGGCCATTCTGCCCTTCGAGCCAGCACCACCATTCATTATGATCATGGTGATCATTCTCAATCAGTATCCTGTGCCTGCCTTATCCCCATAACCCTTGATTCCACTATCCTTAAGAGCTCTATCCAACTCTTTCTTGAAAGTATCCAGACACTTGACCTCCACACCTTCTGGGGCAGAGCATTCCATACACCCACCACTCTCTGAGTGAAGAAGTTTCTCCTCAACTCAACTCAACTAAGTGACCTATCCCTTATTTTTAAACTGTGTACTCTGGTTCGGGACTGACCCATCAGTGGAAACATGCTTCCTGCCTCCAGAGTGTCCAATCCTTTAATAATCTTATACTTCTCAATCAGATCCCCTCTCAGCCTTCTAAATTCAAGGGTATACAAGCCCAGTCACTCCAATCTTTCAGCATAAGGTAGTCCCGCCATTCCAGGGATTGACCTTGTGAATCTACGCTGCACTCCCTCAATAGCCAGAATGTCTTTCCTCAAATTTGGAGACCAAAACTGCGCGCAATATTCCAGGTCCGGTCTCACCAGGGCCCTGTACAGCTGCAGAAGGACCTCTTTGCTTCTATACTGTTGAAATGTAATCATTGTTGTAACATAGGAAATGCAGCAGGCAATTTATGAATAGAAAGCTCCCACAAACACCAATATGATAATGACCAGCTATCCTGCTTGAAATAATGCCAAAGAATCTTTTCGGTCCACTGAGAAGGCTGACATAGGCTTGATTTAATAACTAGGGGCGGCAATGGCCAGGCTTTCAATCTGGAGATTAAGTCTTGTTCTGGGAATGTGGGTTCAAATCCTATCAGTGCAGATGATGGAATTTGAATTCAATTTTTAAAAAAAATCTGAATTAAGAGTCTAACGATGATCATGAACTGTTGCCAATGGTCAGGAAAACCCACCTGGTTCACTAATATCCTTTAGGGAAAGAAACTGATGTCCTTACTTGGTCTGGTCTACACATGACTCTGGACCTACACAATGTGGTTGACTTTTAACTGTCTTCTGGGCAATTAGAGATGGACAATAAACTGCTGGCCTAGCCAGTGACTCCCACTTTCCATGGATTAATGAAAAAACTCTAATACTCCTCCAGCATTAGTGATGAGTCTCTGAATGATAAATTCTCTGTAGGGCTCAAGAGAACTCTCTTGTTTTCATTTATACTAATTTAATTCTACTCCTGGTTGGTGTTGAAAGGAGTATGTAGGGCCCAAGTAAGGCATTTGATAAGGTACCCCGTGGTAGGCTTATGCGGAAAGTCAGGAGGCATGGGATAGAGGGAAATTATGCCAATTGGATAGAAAACTGGCTAACTGGTCGAAGTCAGAGAGTGGTGGTAGATGGTAAATATTCAGCCTGGAGCCCAGTTACAAGTGGAGTTCCGCAGGGATCAGTTCTGGGTCCTCTACTGTTCATAATTTTTATTAATGACTTGGATGAGGGAGTCGAAGGGTGGGTCAGTAAATTTGCAGATTATACGAAGATTGGTGGAGTTGTGGATAGTGAGGAGGGCTCTTGTCGGCTGCAAAGAGACTTGGAATGATGCAGAGCTGGGCTGAGAAGTGGCAGATGGAGTTCAACCCTGCCAAGTGTGAGGTTGTCCATTTTGGAAAGACAAATAAGAATGCGGAATACAGGGTTAACAGTAGGGTTCTAAGTGAGGTGGAGGAACAGAGGGATCTTGGGGTCTATGTCTTTGAAAGTTGCCACTCAGGTGGATAGAGCTTGTAAGAAGGCCTATGGTGTTTTAGCGTTCATTAGCAGAGGGATTGAATTCAAGAGTCATGAAGTGATGTTGCAACTGTACAGGACTTTGGTTAGGCCACATTTGGAGTACTGTGTGCAGTTCTGGTCACCTCACTTTAGGAAAGATGTGGAAGCTTTGGAGAGGGTGCAGAGAAGATTTACCAGGATGTTGCCTGGAATGGAGAATAAGTCGTACGAGGATAGGTTGAG